>NC_068434.1:7609829-7677329 GCF_023373465.1 Oncorhynchus keta
ACAATGTTGTTGCCCCATTCTCAGTTGTCTCCTATCACAGCCATTAAACTCTGTCAATTAGGTTACTATCGTGGAGTAATTACAATGTTGTTGACCCATTCTCAGTTGTCTCCTATCACAGCCATTAAACTCTGTCAATTAGGTTACTATCGTGGAGTAATTACAATGTTGTTGACCCATTCTCAGTTGTCTCCTATCACAGCCATTAAACTCTGTCAATTAGGTTACTATCGTGGAGTAATTACAATGTTGTTGACCCATTCTCAGTTGTCTCCTATCACAGCCATTAAACTCTGTCAATTAGGTTACTATCGTGGAGTAATTACAATGTTGTTGACCCATTCTCAGTTGTCTCCTATCACAGCCATTAAACTCTGTCAATTAGGTTACTATCGTGGAGTAATTACAATGTTGTTGACCCATTCTCAGTTGTCTCCTATCACAGCCATTAAACTCTGTCAATTAGGTTACTATCGTGGAGTAATTACAATGTTGTTGACCCATTCTCAGTTGTCTCCCATCACAGCCATTAAACTCTGTCAATTAGGTTACTATCGTGGAGTAATTACAATGTTGTTGACCCATTCTCAGTTGTCTCCTATCACAGCCATTAAACTCTGTCAATTAGGTTACTATCGTGGAGTAATTACAATGTTGTTGACCCATTCTCAGTTGTCTCCTATCACAGCCATTAAACTCTGTCAATTAGGTTACTATCGTGGAGTAATTACAATGTTGTTGACCCATTCTCAGTTGTCTACCATCACAGCCATTAAACTCTGCAACTGTTTTAACATTTTAAAATGTCCTTCCTCTGTAACGGTTTTCTTGCGGTGAAGGAGAAGCGGACCAAACGCAGCCTGGTTATTATTCATGGTTCTTTAATAAAGAAACTATACATGAATAGACTAACAAAACAATAAACGTGAGAAAACCTAAACAGTCCTATCTGGTGCAAACACAGAGACAGGAACAATCACCCACAAACACACAGTGAAACCCAGGCTACCTAAGTATGTGTCACGCCTTGGTCATTGTATTTTGTGTTTTCGTTATATATTTGGTCAGGCCAGGGTGTGACATGGGTTTATGTTGTTGTATTTCGTATTGGGGTTTTTGTATTATTGGGATTGCGGCTGAGTAGGGGTGTTGTATGGGCTTGGCTGCCTGAGGCGGTTCTCAATCAGAGTCAGGTGATTCTCGTTGTCCCTGATTGGGAACCGTATTTAGGTAGCCTGGGTTTCGCTTTGTATTTCGTGGGTGATTGTTCCTGTCTCTGTGTAGTTTCACCAGATAGGCTGTAATTAGGTTTCACGTTCCGTTTGTTGTTTTTGTATTTGTATTGTTATTTCATGTATCGCAATCTCTTCATTAAAGACATGAGTAACCACCACGCTGCATTTCGGTCCGACTCTCTTTCCACAAACGAAGAACGCCGTTACAGTATGATTCTCAATCAGAGACAACTAATGACACCTGCCTCTGATTGAGAACCATACTAGGCCGAAACATAGAAATACCCAAATCATAGAAAAACCGAACATAACCTGCCCACCCCAACTCACACCCTGACCATACTAAATAATGACAAAACAAAGGAAATAAAGGTCAGAACGTGACATCCTCTCTGTACTGAACGCCATCCAACGTGTAAATAATAACTTCACCTCAAAGGGATATTTAATGTCTGTTTTTAAACGTTTTACCCCTCTACCGATAGGTGCCCTTCTCTGTGAGGCATTGGACAACCTCCCTGGTCTTTGTGGTTGAATCTGTGTTCGAAAATTCACTGTTGGACTGAGGGACCTTACAGATAATTCTATGTGTGGGTTTACAGAGATGAGGTGGTCATTAAAAAATCATGTTAAACACTATTATTACACACAGAGTGAGTCCAAACAACTTGTTATGTGACTTGTTAAGCACATTTTTACTCCTGAACTTATTTAGGCTCCTCACCAAAACAAAGGGGTTGAATACTTACTGAGTCAAGACATTTCAGCTTTTTATTTCTTATGAATTTGTAAAAATGTCTAAAAACAACCCACTGTTCCTAAACCAGTTAACCCACTGTTCCTAGACCAGTTAACCAACTGTTCCTAGACCAGTTAACCCACTGTTCCTAGACCAGTTAACCCACTGTTCCTAGACCAGTTAACCCACTGTTCCTAGACCAGTTAACCCACTGTTCCTAGACCAGTTAACCCACTGTTCCTAGACCAGTTAACCCTCTGTTCCTAGACCAGTTAACCCACTGTTCCTAGACCAGTTAACCCACTGTTCCCAGATCAGTTAACCCACTGTTCCTAGACCAGTTAACCCACTGTTCCTAGACCAGTTAACCCACTGTTCCTAGATCAGTTAACCCACTGTTCCTAGACCAGTTAACCTTCTGTTCCTAGACCAGTTAACCCACTGTTCCTAGACCAGTTAACCCACTGTTCCTAGACCAGTTAACCCACTGTTCCTAGACCAGTTAACCCTCTGTTCCTAGACCAGTTAACCCTCTGTTCCAAGACCAGTTAACCCACTGTTCCTAGACCAGTTAACCCACTGTTCCTAGACCAGTTATCCCACTGTTCCTAGACCAGTTAACCCACTGTTCCTAGACCAGTTATCCCACTGTTCCTAGACCAGTTAACCCACTGTTCCTAGACCAGTTAACACACTGTTCCTAGACCAGTTAACCCACTGTTCCTAGACCAGTTAACCCTCTGTTCCTAGACCAGTTAACCCACTGTTCCTAGACCAGTTAACCCACTGTTCCTAGACCAGTTAACCCACTGTTCCTAGACCAGTTAACCCACTGTTCCTAGACCAGTTAACCCACTGTTCCTAGACCAGTTAACCCTCTGTTCCTAGACCAGTTAACCCACTGTTCCTAGACCAGTTAACCCACTGTTCCTAGACCAGTTAACCCACTGTTCCTAGACCAGTTAACCCTCTGTTCCTAGACCAGTTAACCCTCTGTTCCAGACCAGTTAACCCACTGTTCCTAGACCAGTTAACCCACTGTTCCTAGACCAGTTAACCCTCTGTTCCAAGACCAGTTAACCCACTGTTCCTAGACCAGAACCAGTTCCTAGACCAGTTATCCCACTGTTCCTAGACCAGTTAACCCTCTGTTCCTAGACCAGTTAACACACTGTTCCTAGACCAGTTAACCCACTGTTCCTAGACCAGTTAACCCTCTGTTCCTAGACCAGTTAACCCTCTGTTCCTAGACCAGTTAACCCTCTGTTCCTAACCCCACTGTTCCTAGACCAGTTAACCCACTGTTCCTAGACCAGTTAACCCACTGTTCCTAGACCAGTTAACCCACTGTTCCTAGACCAGTTAACCCTCTGTTCCTAGACCAGTTAACCCTCTGTTCCAAGACCAGTTAACCCTCTGTTCCTAGACCAGTTAACCCTCTGTTCCTAGACCAGTTAACCCTCTGTTCCTAGACCAGTTAACCCTCTGTTCCTAGACCAGTTAACCCTCTGTTCCTAGACCAGTTAACCCACTGTTCCTTGGCCGTCATTGAAAATAAGAATTTGTTCTTAACTGACTTGCCTAGTTAAATAAAGGTAAAATAAATAAATAAATAAAAAAAATAAAAAAATGTGGATGGTCTCAAGTACAGTGTGAGTTGAACAACAGCTCTGCTGTTTTGACATTGAGGAGATACACAGAAACACACACGTACACAATGGCAAGTTTTTCCAACACTATGACTCACAAGGCTCTACTAAACAAAAAAAACAACCCCCCTCCCCCCTTTCCCTCCCTAATCCAACTCCTCCACAAGGCTCTACTAAACAAAAAAACAACCCCCCTCCCTCCTTTCCCTCCCAAATCCAACCCCTCCACAAGGCTCTACTAAACAAAAAAACAACCCCCCCCCCCTAAATCCAACTCCTCCACAAGGCTCTACTAAACAAAAAAACAACCCCCCTCCCCCTTTCCCTCCCAAATCCAACTCCTCCACAAGGCTCTACTAAACAAAAAAACAACCCCCCTCCCCCTTTCCCTCCCAAATCCAACTCCTCCACACCTCTCTCAACGTCCATCTACAATGCTCCTCTCTTTTGGCAGACAAACAGACAGGGGGAGACATCACAACAAACCGTTTCTGTAAGCAGTAGGAGAGAAGAGGGCGCAGCGAGTGGCGCAGAGATCTAAGGCATTACATCTCAGAGGTGTCACTACAGACTCTGGTTCGATTTCCAGGCTGTATCACAACAGACCGTCTCTGTTAGCAGTAGGAGAGAAAAGGGCGCAGCGAGTGGCGCAGCGATCTAAGGCATTACATCTCAGAGGTGTCACTACAGACTCTGGTTCGATTTCCAGGCTGTATCACAACAGACCGTCTCTGTTAGCAGTAGGAGAGAAAAGGGCGCAGCGAGTGGCGCAGCGATCTAAGGCATTACATCTCAGAGGTGTCACTACAGACTCTGGTTCGATTTCCAGGCTGTATCACAACACCGGCTGTGATTGGGAGTCCCATTGGGCCCAGTGTTGTCCGGTGTAGGCCGTCATTGTAAATATGAATTTGTTCTTAACTGACTTGCCTGGTTAAATACAATAATAAAGACCCAGGGGTTTGTCTTGTACAAGACAGTCTCTGTTAGCAGAGTGGGTGGGTTTGTCTTGTACAAGAAAGTCTCTGTTAGCAGAGTGGGTGGGTTTGTCTTGTACAAGACAGTCTCTGTTAGCAGAGTGGGTGGGTTTGTCTTGTACAAGGCAGTCTCTGTTAGCAGAGTGGGTGGGTTTGTCTTGTACAAGGCAGTCTCTGTTAGCAGAGTGGGTGGGTTTGTCTTGTACAAGGCAGTCTCTGTTAGCAGAGTGGGTGGGTTTGTCTTGTACAAGACAGTCTCTGTTAGCAGAGTGGGTGGGTTTGTCTTGTACAAGGCAGTCTCTGTTAGCAGAGTGGGTGGGTTTGTCTTATACAAGACAGTCTCTGTTAGCAGAGTGGGTGGGTTTGTCTTATACAAGACGGTCTCTGTTAGCAGAGTGGGTGGGTTTGTCTTGTACAAGACGGTCTCTGTTAGCAGAGTGGGTGGGTTTGTCTTGTACAAGACGGTCTCTGTTAGCAGTAGCAGAGTGGGTGGAATAGGGTTCTATTTGGGTTTAGACCACAGTAATATGAGGAATAGGGTTCTATTTGGGTTTAGACCACAGTACTATGAGCAATAGGGTTCTATTTGGGTTTAGACCACAGTACTATGATGAATAGGGTTCCATTTGGGTTTAGACCACAGTACTACGAGGAATAGGGTTCTATTTGGGTTTAGACCACAGTACTATGAGGAATAGGGTTCTATTTGGGTTTAGACCACAGTACGATGAGGAATAGGGTTCTATTTGGGTTTAGACCACAGTACTATGAGGAATAGGGTTCTATTTGGGTTTAGACCACAGTACTATGAGGAATAGGGTTCTATTTGGGTTTAGACCACAGTACTATGAGGAATAGGGTTCTATTTGGGTTTAGACCACAGTACGATGAGGAATAGGGTTCTATTTGGGTTTAGACCACAGTACTATGAGGAATAGGGTTCTATTTGGGTTTAGACCACAGTACGATGAGGAATAGGGTTCTATTTGGGTTTAGACCACAGTACTATGAGGAATAGGGTTCTATTTGGGTTTAGACCACAGTACGATGAGGAATAGGGTTCTACTTGGGTTTAGACCACAGTACTATGAGGAATAGGGTTCTATTTGGGTTTAGACCACAGTACGATGAGGAATAGGGTTCTATTTGGGTTTAGACCACAGTACTATGAGGAATAGGGTTCTATTTGGGTTTAGACCACAGTACGATGATGAATAGGGTTCTATTTGGGTCTAGACCACAGTACTACGAGGAATAGGGTGCCATTTGGGTTTAGACCAGAGTACTATGAGGAATAGAGTTCTATTTGGGTCGTAGCCAAAGCCTATGAAGTCACTACCTTTGATTAGACATGGTTCAGAGGTGAAGAACCGCAAGGCAAGCAACATTAAGAGAAACACAGGGCAAGAGAAACACAGGGCAAGAGAAACACAGGGCAAGAGAAACACAGGGCAAGAGAAACACAGGGCAAGAGAAACACAGGGCAAGAGAAACACAGGGCAATAACAAGAGAAACACAGGGCAATATCAAGAGAAACACAGGGCAATAAGAGAAACACAGGGCAATAACAAGAGAAACACAGGGCAATAACAAGAGAAACACAGGGCAATAACAAGAGAAACACAGGGCAATATCAAGAGAAACACAGGGCAATAACAAGAGAAACACAGGGCAATAACAAGAGAAACACAGGGCAATATCAAGAGAAACACAGGGCAATATCAAGAGAAACACAGGGCACACGGGGTGGCAGGGTAGCCTAGTGGTTAGAGTGTTGGACTAGTAACCGGAAGGTTGCAAGTTCAAACCCCCGAGCTGACAAGGTACAAATCTGTCGTTCTGCCCCTGAACAGGCAGTTAACCCACTGAAATGCCAAATACAACAGGTGTAGTAGACCTTACAGTGAAATGCTGAATACAACAGGTGTAGGAGACCTTACAGTGAAATGCTGAATACAACAGGTGTAGTAGACCTTACAGTGAAATGCTGAATACAACAGGTGTAGGAGACCTTACAGTGAAATGCTGAATACAACAGGTATAGTAGACCTTACAGTGAAATGCAGAATACAACAGGTGTAGTAGACCTCACGGTGAAATGCTGAATACAACAGGTGTAGTAGACCTTACAGTGAAATGCTTACTTACAGGCTATAACCAATAGTGCAACGTAATAAACGGCTCTCTATCCACTGGATGTGTACCAAACTCACTAAAAGTGGCAGTAATATAGCCTCTCTTGAAAAAGCCAAACCTTGACCCAGAAAATATAAAAAACTATCGGCCTATATCGAATCTTCCATTCCTCTCAAAAATTTTAGAGAAGGCTGTTGCGCAGCAACTCACTGCCTTCCTATAAGACAAACAATGTATACGAAATGCTTCAGTCTGGTTGTAGACCCCATCATAGCACTGAGACGGCACTTGTGAAGGTGGTAAATGACATTTTAATGGCATCGGACCGAGGCTCTGCATCTGTCCTCGTGCTCCTAGACCTTAGTGCTGCTTTTGATACCATCGATCACCACATTCTTTTGGAGAGATTGGAAACCCAAATTGGTCTACACGGACATGTTCTGGCCTGGTTTAGATCTTATCTGTCGGAAAGATATCAGTTTGTCTCTGTGAATGGTTTGTCCTCTGACAAATCAACTGTAAATTTCGGTGTTCCTCAAGGTTCTGTTTTAGGACCACTATTGTTTTCACTATACATTTTACCTCTTGGGGATGTTATTCGAAAACATAATGTTAACTTTCACTGCTATGCGGATGACACACAGCTGTACATTTCAATGAAACATGGTGAAGCCCCAAAATTGCCCTCGCAAGAAGCATGTGTTTCAGACATAAGGAAGTGGATGGCTGCAAACGTTCTACTATTAAACTCGGACAAAACAGAGATGCTTGTTCTAGGTCCCAAGAAACAAATAGATCTTCTGTTGAATCTGACAATTAATCTTAATGGTTGTACAGTCGTCTCAAATAAAACTGTGAAGGACCTCGGCGTTACTCTGGACCCTGATCTCTCTTTTGAAGAACATATCAAGACCATTTCGAGGACAGCTTTGTTCCATCTACGTAATATTGCAAAAATCAGAAACTTTCTGTCCAAAAATGATGCAGAAAAATTAATCCATGCTTTTGTCACTTCTCGGTTAGACTACTGCAATGCTCTACTTTCCGGCTACCCGGATAAAGCACTAAATAAACTTCAGTTAGTGCTAAATACGGCTGCTAGAATCCTGACTAGAACCAAAAAATTTGATCATATTACTCCAGTGCTAGCCTCTCTACACTGGCTTCCTGTCAAAGCAAGGGCTGATTTCAAGGTTTTACTGCTAACCTACAAAGCATTACATGGGCTTGCTCCTACCTATGTCTCTGATTTGGTCCTGCCGTACATACCTAGACGTATGCTACGGTCACAAGACGCAGGCCTCCTAATTGTCCCTAGAATTTCTAAGCAAACAGCTGGAGGCAGGGCTTTCTCCTATGGAGCTCCATTTTTATGGAACAGTCTGCCTACCCATGTCAGAGACGCAAACTCGGTCTCAACCTTTAAGTCCTTACTGAAGACTCATCTCTTCAGTGGGTCATATGATTGAGTGTAGTGAGTGGGAAGGTGAACGGAAAGGCTCTGGAGCAACGAACCACCCTTGCTGTCTCTGCCTGGCCGGTTCCCCTCTTTCCACTGGGATTCTCTGCCTCTAACCCTATTACAGGGGCTGAGTCACTGGCTTACTGGGGCTCTCTCATGCCGTCCCTGCAGGGGGTGCGTCACCTGAGTGGGTTGATTCACTGTTGTTGTCATCCTGTCTGGGTTGGCGCCCCCCCCCCCTTGGGTTGTGCCGTGGCGGAGATCTTTGTGGGCTATACTCAGCCTTGTCTCAGGATGGTAAGTTGGTGGTTGAAGATATCCCTCTAGTGGTGTGGGGGCTGTGCTTTGGCAAAGTGGGTGGGGTTATATCCTTCCTGTTTGGCCCTGTCCGGGGGTATCCTCGGATGGGGCCACAGTGTCTCCTGACCCCTCCTGTCTCAGCCTCCAGTATTTATGCTGCAGTAGTTTGTGTCGGGGGGGCTAGGGTCAGTTTGTTATATCTGTAGTACTTCTCCTGTCCTATTCGGTGTCCTGTGTGAATCTAAGTGTGCATTCTCTAATTCTCTCCTTCTTTCTTTTTCTCTCTCGGAGGACCTGAGCCCTAGGACCATGCCCCAGGACTACCTGACATGATGACTCATTGCTGTCCCCAGTCCACCTGGCCATGCTGCTGCTCCAGTTTCAACTGTTCTGCCTTACTATTATTTGACCATGCTGGTCATTTATGAACATTTGAACACCTTGGCCATGTTCTGTTATAATCTCCACCCGGCACAGCCAGAAGAGGACTGGCCACCCCACATAGCCTGGTTCCTCTCTAGGTTTCTTCCTAGGTTTTGGCCTTTCTAGGGAGTTTTTCCTAGCCACCGTGCTTCTACACCTGCATTGCTTGCTGTTTGGGGTTTTAGGCTGGGTTTCTGTCATTTGCAAGACAAGCAGGATCCTAAATGGGTCACGGTGGATTCATCCATGTTCCGGGACAAACTTCCCACCCACAGGCTCTTCGACTCTCCTGAGAGACAGAGACCACCCGCAGGCTCTTTGACTCTCCTGAGAGACAGAGACCACCCACAGGCTCTTTGACTCTCCTAAGAGACAGAGACCACCCACAGGCTCTTTGACTCTCCTGAGAGACAGAGACAGAACCATGTAATTACAGGAGTTCAGAGAAAATCACCAGAGGCGTAGACCAGTAATCACGCTATCTATCTAAAGCGTGGAAACGGGTTCATTCATCTTCCCACTGTCAGTGTCAGTGTCTGAGGGTCTGCCAAAAGCTACAATTATTTAATAGCAGCAAAATTATCATGTCAAGTGTATAAAGAAAATCGTTATTTTATGTGTGTGTGTGTGTGTGCGTGCGTGCGTGCGTGCGTGCGTGCGTGCGTGCGTGCGTGCGTGCGCGCGTGCCTTGTCCAAAGGTAATCAACTCTGGGAAAGAAGCTAGATGGTCTGGTGGCTCAGATTCAACTCTGGGAAAGAAGCTAGTTGGTCTGGTGGCTCAGATTCAACTCTGGGAAAGAAGCTAGATGGTCTGGTGGCTCAGATTCAACTCTGGGAAAGAAGCTAGCTGGTAACGTCTGGTGGCTCAGATTCACTCTACAGACCCTGACCATCAATATCTAACTAATAACATAGAGTTGTAGAGAGACAGACACTCTACAGACCCTGATCATCAATATCTAACTAATAACACTCTACAGACCCTGACCATCAATATATAACTAATAACACTCTACAGACCCTGATCATCAATATCTAACTAATAACACTCTACAGACCCTGACCATCAATATCTAACTAATAACACTCTACAGACCCTGACCATCAATATCTAACTAATAACACTCTACAGACCCTGATCATCAATATCTAACTAATAACACTCTACAGACCCTGACCATCAATATCTAACTAATAACACTCTACAGACCCTGATCATCAATATCTAACTAATAACAAATAGTTGTAGAGAGACAGACACTCTACAGACCCTGATCATCAATATCTAACTAATAACACTCTACAAACCCTGATCATCAATATCTAACTAATAACACTCTACAGACCCTGACCATCAATATCTAACTAATAACAAATAGTTGTAGAGAGACAGACACTCTACAGACCCTGATCATCAATATCTAACTAATAACAAATAGTTGTAGAGAGACAGACACTCTACAGACCCTGATCATCAATATCTAACTAATAACAAATAGTTGTAGAGAGACAGACACTCTACAGACCCTGATCATCAATATCTAACTAATAACAAATAGTTGTAGAGAGACAGACAATCTACAGACCCTGACCATCAATATCTAACTAATAACACTCTACAGACCCTGATCATCAATATCTAACTAATAACACTCTACAGACCCTGATCATCAATATCTAACTAATAACAGAGTTGTAGAGAGACAGACACTCTACAGACCCTGATCATCAATATCTAACTAATAACACTCTACAGACCCTGACCATCAATATATAACTAATAACACTCTACAGACCCTGACCATCAATATCTAACTAATAACACTCTACAGACCCTGATCATCAATATCTAACTAATAACATAGAGTTGTAGAGAGACAGACACTCTACAGACCCTGACCATCAATATATAACTAATAACACTCTACAGACCCTGATCATCAATATATAACTAATAACACTCTACAGACCCTGATCATCAATATCTAACTAATAACACTCTACAGACCCTGACCATCAATATCTAACTAATAACACTCTACAGACCCTGATCATCAATATCTAACTAATAACACTCTACAAACCCTGATCATCAATATCTAACTAATAACACTCTACAGACCCTGACCATCAATATCTAACTAATAACACTCTACAGACCCTGATCATCAATATCTAACTAATAACACTCTACAAACCCTGATCATCAATATCTAACTAATAACACTCTACAGACCCTGACCATCAATATCTAACTAATAACAAATAGTTGTAGAGAGACAGACAATCTACAGACCCTGACCATCAATATCTAACTAATAACACTCTACAGCAGACCCTGATCATCAATATCTAACTAATAACACTCTACAGACCCTGATCATCAATATCTAACTAATAACACTCTACAGACCCTGACCATCAATATCTAACTAATAACAGAGTTGTAGAGAGACAGACACTCTACAGACCCTGACCATCAATATATAACTAATAACACTCTACAGACCCTGATCATCAATATATAACTAATAACACTCTACAGACCCTGATCATCAATATCTAACTAATAACACTCTACAGACCCTGATAATCAATATCTAACTAATAACACTCTACAGACCCTGACCATCAATATCTAACTAATAACACTCTACAGACCCTGATCATCAATATCTAACTAATAACAAATAGTTGTAGAGAGACAGACACTCTACAGACCCTGATCATCAATATCTAACTAATAACACTCTACAGACCCTGACCATCAATATCTAACTAATAACAAATAGTTGTAGAGAGACAGACAATCTACAGACCCTGACCATCAATATCTAACTAATAACACTCTACAGACCCTGATCATCAATATCTAACTAATAACACTCTACAGACCCTGATCATCAATATCTAACTAATAACACTCTACAGACCCTGACCATCAATATCTAACTAATAACACTCTACAGACCCTGATCATCAATATCTAACTAATAACAAATAGTTGTAGAGAGACAGACACTCTACAGACCCTGATCATCAATATCTAACTAATAACAAATAGTTGTAGAGAGACAGACACTCTACAGACCCTGACCATCAATATCTAACTAATAACACTCTACAGACCCTGATCATCAATATCTAACTAATAACACTCTACAGACCCTGATCATCAATATCTAACTAATAACAAATAGTTGTAGAGAGACAGACACTCTACAGACCCTGACCATCAATATCTAACTAATAACACTCTACAGACCCTGATCATCAATATATAACTAATAACACTCTACAGACCCTGATCATCAATATCTAACTAATAACACTCTACAGACCCTGATCATCAATATCTAACTAATAACATAGAGTTGTAGAGAGACAGACACTCTACAGACCCTGACCATCAATATATAACTAATAACACTCTACAGACCCTGATCATCAATATCTAACTAATAACACTCTACAGACCCTGACCATCAATATCTAACTAATAACAAATAGTTGTAGAGAGACAGACACTCTACAGACCCTGATCATCAATATCTAACTAATAACACTCTACAGACCCTGACCATCAATATCTAACTAATAACAGAGTTGTAGAGAGACAGACACTCTACAGACCCTGACCATCAATATATAACTAATAACACTCTACAGACCCTGATCATCAATATATAACTAATAACACTCTACAGACCCTGATCATCAATATCTAACTAATAACACTCTACAGACCCTGATCATCAATATCTAACTAATAACACTCTACAGACCCTGACCATCAATATCTAACTAATAACACTCTACAGACCCTGATCATCAATATCTAACTAATAACAAATAGTTGTAGAGAGACAGACACTCTACAGACCCTGATCATCAATATCTAACTAATAACACTCTACAGACCCTGACCATCAATATCTAACTAATAACAAATAGTTGTAGAGAGACAGACAATCTACAGACCCTGACCATCAATATCTAACTAATAACACTCTACAGACCCTGATCATCAATATCTAACTAATAACACTCTACAGACCCTGATCATCAATATCTAACTAATAACACTCTACAGACCCTGACCATCAATATCTAACTAATAACAGAGTTGTAGAGAGACAGACACTCTACAGACCCTGACCATCAATATCTAACTAATAACACTCTACAGACCCTGACCATCAATATCTAACTAATAACACTCTACAGACCCTGATCATCAATATCTAACTAATAACACTCTACAGACCCTGACCATCAATATCTAACTAATAACACTCTACAGACCCTGATCATCAATATCTAACTAATAACACTCTACAGACCCTGATCATCAATATCTAACTAATAACATAGAGTTGTAGAGAGACAGACACTCTACAGACCCTGACCATCAATATATAACTAATAACACTCTACAGACCCTGATCATCAATATCTAACTAATAACACTCTACAGACCCTGATCATCAATATCTAACTAATAACACTCTACAGACCCTGATCATCAATATCTAACTAATAACACTCTACAGACCCTGACCATCAATATCTAACTAATAACACTCTACAGACCCTGACCATCAATATCTAACTAATAACATAGAGTTGTAGAGAGACAGACACTCTACAGACCCTGATCATCAATATCTAACTAATAACACTCTACAGACCCTGATCATCAATATCTAACTAATAACACTCTACAGACCCTGACCATCAATATCTAACTAATAACAAATAGTTGTAGAGAGACAGACACTCTACAGACCCTGATCATCAATATCTAACTAATAACAAATAGTTGTAGAGAGACAGACACTCTACAGACCCTGATCATCAATATCTAACTAATAACAAATAGTTGTAGAGACAGACACTCTACAGACCCTGATCATCAATATCTAACTAATAACAAATAGTTGTAGAGAGACAGACAATCTACAGACCCTGACCATCAATATCTAACTAATAACACTCTACAGACCCTGATCATCAATATCTAACTAATAACACTCTACAGACCCTGATCATCAATATCTAACTAATAACAGAGTTGTAGAGAGACAGACACTCTACAGACCCTGATCATCAATATCTAACTAATAACACTCTACAGACCCTGACCATCAATATATAACTAATAACACTCTACAGACCCTGACCATCAATATCTAACTAATAACACTCTACAGACCCTGATCATCAATATCTAACTAATAACATAGAGTTGTAGAGAGACAGACACTCTACAGACCCTGACCATCAATATATAACTAATAACACTCTACAGACCCTGATCATCAATATCTAACTAATAACACTCTACAGACCCTGATCATCAATATCTAACTAATAACACTCTACAGACCCTGACCATCAATATCTAACTAATAACACTCTACAGACCCTGATCATCAATATCTAACTAATAACACTCTACAAACCCTGATCATCAATATCTAACTAATAACACTCTACAGACCCTGACCATCAATATCTAACTAATAACACTCTACAGACCCTGATCATCAATATCTAACTAATAACACTCTACAAACCCTGATCATCAATATCTAACTAATAACACTCTACAGACCCTGACCATCAATATCTAACTAATAACAAATAGTTGTAGAGAGACAGACAATCTACAGACCCTGACCATCAATATCTAACTAATAACACTCTACAGACCCTGATCATCAATATCTAACTAATAACACTCTACAGACCCTGATCATCAATATCTAACTAATAACACTCTACAGACCCTGACCATCAATATCTAACTAATAACAGAGTTGTAGAGAGACAGACACTCTACAGACCCTGACCATCAATATATAACTAATAACACTCTACAGACCCTGATCATCAATATATAACTAATAACACTCTACAGACCCTGATCATCAATATCTAACTAATAACACTCTACAGACCCTGATCATCAATATCTAACTAATAACACTCTACAGACCCTGACCATCAATATCTAACTAATAACACTCTACAGACCCTGATCATCAATATCTAACTAATAACAAATAGTTGTAGAGAGACAGACACTCTACAGACCCTGATCATCAATATCTAACTAATAACACTCTACAGACCCTGACCATCAATATCTAACTAATAACAAATAGTTGTAGAGAGACAGACAATCTACAGACCCTGACCATCAATATCTAACTAATAACACTCTACAGACCCTGATCATCAATATCTAACTAATAACACTCTACAGACCCTGATCATCAATATCTAACTAATAACACTCTACAGACCCTGACCATCAATATCTAACTAATAACAGAGTTGTAGAGAGACAGACACTCTACAGACCCTGACCATCAATATATAACTAATAACACTCTACAGACCCTGATCATCAATATATAACTAATAACACTCTACAGACCCTGATCATCAATATCTAACTAATAACACTCTACAGACCCTGATCATCAATATCTAACTAATAACACTCTACAGACCCTGACCATCAATATCTAACTAATAACACTCTACAGACCCTGATCATCAATATCTAACTAATAACAAATAGTTGTAGAGAGACAGACACTCTACAGACCCTGATCATCAATATCTAACTAATAACACTCTACAGACCCTGACCATCAATATCTAACTAATAACACTCTACAGACCCTGATCATCAATATCTAACTAATAACACTCTACAGACCCTGATCATCAATATCTAACTAATAACAAATAGTTGTAGAGAGACAGACACTCTACAGACCCTGACCATCAATATCTAACTAATAACACTCTACAGACCCTGACCATCAATATCTAACTAATAACACTCTACAGACCCTGATCATCAATATCTAACTAATAACACTCTACAGACCCTGACCATCAATATCTAACTAATAACACTCTACAGACCCTGATCATCAATATCTAACTAATAACACTCTACAGACCCTGACCATCAATATCTAACTAATAACAAATAGTTGTAGAGAGACAGACACTCTACAGACCCTGACCATCAATATCTAACTAATAACACTCTACAGACCCTGACCATCAATATCTAACTAATAACACTCTACAGACCCTGACCATCAATATCTAACTAATAACACTCTACAGACCCTGACCATCAATATCTAACTAATAACACTCTACAGACCCTGACCATCAATATCTAACTAATAACAGAGTTGTAGAGAGACAGACACTCTACAGACCCTGATCATCAATATCTAACTAATAACAGAGTTGTAGAGAGACAGACACTCTACAGACCCTGATCATCAATATCTAACTAATAACACTCTACAGACCCTGACCATCAATATCTAACTAATAACACTCTACAGACCCTGATCATCAATATATAACTAATAACATAGAGTTGTAGAGAGACAGACACTCTACAGACCCTGACCATCAATATCTAACTAATAACACTCTACAGACCCTGATCATCAATATCTAACTAATAACACTCTACAGACCCTGATCATCAATATCTAACTAATAACAAATAGTTGTAGAGAGACAGACACTCTACAGACCCTGACCATCAATATCTAACTAATAACACTCTACAGACCCTGATCATCAATATCTAACTAATAACACTCTACAGACCCTGATCATCAATATCTAACTAATAACACTCTACAGACCCTGACCATCAATATCTAACTAATAACAAATAGTTGTAGAGAGACAGACACTCTACAGACCCTGACCATCAATATCTAACTAATAACACTCTACAGACCCTGACCATCAATATCTAACTAATAACACTCTACAGACCCTGACCATCAATATCTAACTAATAACACTCTACAGACCCTGATAATCAATATCTAACTAATAACACTCTACAGACCCTGATCATCAATATCTAACTAATAACACTCTACAGACCCTGACCATCAATATCTAACTAATAACAGAGTTGTAGAGAGACAGACACTCTACAGACCCTGACCATCAATATATAACTAATAACACTCTACAGACCCTGATCATCAATATATAACTAATAACGCTCTACAGACCCTGATCATCAATATCTAACTAATAACACTCTACAGACCCTGATCATCAATATCTAACTAATAACACTCTACAGACCCTGACCATCAATATCTAACTAATAACACTCTACAGACCCTGATCATCAATATCTAACTAATAACAAATAGTTGTAGAGAGACAGACACTCTACAGACCCTGATCATCAATATCTAACTAATAACACTCTACAGACCCTGACCATCAATATCTAACTAATAACAAATAGTTGTAGAGAGAGACACTCTACAGACCCTGACCATCAATATCTAACTAATAACACTCTACAGACCCTGACCATCAATATCTAACTAATAACACTCTACAGACCCTGATCATCAATATCTAACTAATAACACTCTACAGACCCTGACCATCAATATCTAACTAATAACACTCTACAGACCCTGATCATCAATATCTAACTAATAACACTCTACAGACCCTGATCATCAATATCTAACTAATAACATAGAGT
Organism: Oncorhynchus keta; assembly: GCF_023373465.1. NCBI lineage: Eukaryota > Metazoa > Chordata > Actinopteri > Salmoniformes > Salmonidae > Oncorhynchus > Oncorhynchus keta. The sequence continues at coordinate 7,627,327 of NC_068434.1, forward strand.
TGTAGAGAGACAGACACTCTACAGACCCTGACCATCAATATCTAACTAATAACACTCTACAGACCCTGACCATCAATATCTAACTAATAACACTCTACAGACCCTGACCATCAATATCTAACTAATAACACTCTACAGACCCTGATAATCAATATCTAACTAATAACACTCTACAGACCCTGATCATCAATATCTAACTAATAACACTCTACAGACCCTGACCATCAATATCTAACTAATAACAGAGTTGTAGAGAGACAGACACTCTACAGACCCTGACCATCAATATATAACTAATAACACTCTACAGACCCTGATCATCAATATATAACTAATAACACTCTACAGACCCTGATCATCAATATCTAACTAATAACACTCTACAGACCCTGATCATCAATATCTAACTAATAACACTCTACAGACCCTGACCATCAATATCTAACTAATAACACTCTACAGACCCTGATCATCAATATCTAACTAATAACAAATAGTTGTAGAGAGACAGACACTCTACAGACCCTGATCATCAATATCTAACTAATAACACTCTACAGACCCTGATCATCAATATCTAACTAATAACAAATAGTTGTAGAGAGACAGACACTCTACAGACCCTGACCATCAATATCTAACTAATAACACTCTACAGACCCTGACCATCAATATCTAACTAATAACACCATCTACAGACCCTGATCATCAATATCTAACTAATAACACTCTACAGACCCTGACCATCAATATCTAACTAATAACACTCTACAGACCCTGATCATCAATATCTAACTAATAACACTCTACAGACCCTGATCATCAATATCTAACTAATAACATAGAGTTGTAGAGAGACAGACACTCTACAGACCCTGACCATCAATATATAACTAATAACACTCTACAGACCCTGATCATCAATATCTAACTAATAACACTCTACAGACCCTGATCATCAATATCTAACTAATAACACTCTACAGACCCTGATCATCAATATCTAACTAATAACACTCTACAGACCCTGACCATCAATATCTAACTAATAACACTCTACAGACCCTGATCATCAATATCTAACTAATAACACTCTACAGACCCTGATCATCAATATCTAACTAATAACACTCTACAGACCCTGACCATCAATATCTAACTAATAACACTCTACAGACCCTGACCATCAATATCTAACTAATAACATAGAGTTGTAGAGAGACAGACACTCTACAGACCCTGATCATCAATATCTAACTAATAACACTCTACAGACCCTGATCATCAATATCTAACTAATAACACTCTACAGACCCTGACCATCAATATCTAACTAATAACACTCTACAGACCCTGACCATCAATATCCAACTAATAACACTCTACAGACCCTGACCATCAATATCTAACTAATAACATAGAGTTGTAGAGAGACAGACACTCTACAGACCCTGACCATCAATATATAACTAATAACACTCTACAAACCCTGATCATCAATATCTAACTAATAACACTCTACAGACCCTGACCATCAATATCTAACTAATAACACTCTACAGACCCTGACCATCAATATCTAACTAATAACAAATAGTTGTAGAGAGACAGACACTCTACAGACCCTGATCATCAATATCTAACTAATAACAAATAGTTGTAGAGAGACAGACACTCTACAGACCCTGATCATCAATATCTAACTAATAACAAATAGTTGTAGAGAGACAGACAATCTACAGACCCTGACCATCAATATCTAACTAATAACACTCTACAGACCCTGATCATCAATATATAACTAATAACAAATAGTTGTAGAGAGACAGACAATCTACAGACCCTGACCATCAATATCTAACTAATAACACTCTACAGACCCTGACCATCAATATCTAACTAATAACACTCTACAGACCCTGACCATCAATATCTAACTAATAACACTCTACAGACCCTGACCATCAATATATAACTAATAACACTCTACAGACCCTGACCATCAATATCTAACTAATAACAAATAGTTGTAGAGAGACAGACACTCTACAGACCCTGACCATCAATATATAACTAATAACACTCTACAGACCCTGACCATCAATATCTAACTAATAACACTCTACAGACCCTGACCATCAATATCTAACTAATAACACTCTACAGACCCTGACCATCAATATATAACTAATAACACTCTACAGACCCTGACCATCAATATCTAACTAATAACAAATAGTTGTAGAGAGACAGACAATCTACAGACCCTGATCATCAATATCTAACTAATAACACTCTACAGACCCTGACCATCAATATCTAACTAATAACACTCTACAGACCCTGACCATCAATATATAACTAATAACACTCTACAGACCCTGACCATCAATATCTAACTAATAACAAATAGTTGTAGAGAGACAGACACTCTACAGACCCTGACCATCAATATCTAACTAATAACAAATAGTTGTAGAGAGACAGACACTCTACAGACCCTGATCATCAATATCTAACTAATAACACTCTACAGACCCTGACCATCAATATCTAACTAATAACAAATAGTTGTAGAGAGACAGACACTCTACAGACCCTGACCATCAATATCTAACTAATAACAAATAGTTGTAGAGAGACAGACACTCTACAGACCCTGACCATCAATATCTAACTAATAACACTCTACAGACCCTGACCATCAATATCTAACTAATAACACTCTACAGACCCTGACCATCAATATCTAACTAATAACACTCTACAGACCCTGACCATCAATATCTAACTAATAACAGAGTTGTAGAGAGACAGACACTCTACAGACCCTGATCATCAATATCTAACTAATAACAGAGTTGTAGAGAGACAGACACTCTACAGACCCTGATCATCAATATCTAACTAATAACACTCTACAGACCCTGACCATCAATATCTAACTAATAACACTCTACAGACCCTGATCATCAATATATAACTAATAACATAGAGTTGTAGAGAGACAGACACTCTACAGACCCTGACCATCAATATCTAACTAATAACACTCTACAGACCCTGATCATCAATATCTAACTAATAACACTCTACAGACCCTGATCATCAATATCTAACTAATAACAAATAGTTGTAGAGAGACAGACACTCTACAGACCCTGACCATCAATATCTAACTAATAACACTCTACAGACCCTGATCATCAATATCTAACTAATAACACTCTACAGACCCTGATCATCAATATCTAACTAATAACACTCTACAGACCCTGACCATCAATATCTAACTAATAACAAATAGTTGTAGAGAGACAGACACTCTACAGACCCTGACCATCAATATCTAACTAATAACACTCTACAGACCCTGACCATCAATATCCAACTAATAACACTCTACAGACCCTGACCATCAATATCTAACTAATAACATAGAGTTGTAGAGAGACAGACACTCTGGTGGTGAATTCAGACCATAGACCCTGGTCTAAAGTAGTGCACTATATAGGGAACAGGGTGCCATAGACCCTGGTCTAAAGTAGTGCACTATATAGGGAACAGGGTGACATAGACCCTGGTCAAAAGTAGTGCACTATATAGGGAACAGGGTGACATAGACTCTGGTCAAAAGTAGTGCACTAAATCCTACTTGTACAAAATAACTTACCTTTATCCCCTCACATTGACTCGGTACCCCCTGTATATAGCCTCCACATTGACTCGGTACCCCCTGTATATAGCCTCCACATTGACTCGGTACCCCCTGTATATAGCCTCCACATTGACTCGGTACCCCCTGTATATAGCCTCCACATAGACTCGGTACCCCTGTATATAGCCTCCACATTGACTCGGTACCCCCTGTATATAGCCTCCACATTGACTCGGTACCCCCTGTATATAGCCTCCACATTGACTCGGTACCCCTGTATATAGCCTCCACATTGACTCGGTACCCCCTGTATATAGCCTCCACATAGACTCGGTACCCCCTGTATATAGCCTCCACATTGACTCGGTACCCCCTGTATATAGCCTCCACATTGACTCGGTACCCCCTGTATATAGCCTCCACATTGACTCGGTACCCCCTGTATATAGCCTCCACATTGACTCGGTACCGGTACCCCATGTATATAGCCTCCACATTGACTCGGTACCGGTACCCCATGTATTTAGCCTCCACATTGACTCGGCACCGGTACCTCCTGTATATAGCCTCCACATTGACTCGGTACCGGTACCCCATGTATATAGCCTCCACATTGACTCGGTACCGGTACCCCCTGTATATAGCCTCCACATTGACTCGGTACCGGTACCCCCTGTATTTAGCCTCCACATAGACTCGGTACCGGTACCGCCTGTACATAGCCTCCACATTGACTCGGTACCGGTACCCCCTGTATATAGCCTCCACATTGACTCTGTACCGGTACCCCCTGTATATAGCCTCCACATTGACTCGGTACCGGTACCCCATGTATATAGCCTCCACATTGACTCGGTACCGGTACCCCATGTATTTAGCCTCCACATAGACTCGGTACCGGTACCTCCTGTACATAGCCTCCACATTGACTCGGTACCGGTACCCCCTGTATATAGCCTCCACATTGACTCTGTACCGGTACCTCCGGTATATAGCCTCCACATTGACTCGGTACCGGTACCTCCTGTATATAGCCTCCACATTGACTCGGTACCAACCTGTATATAGCCTCCACATTGACTCGGTACCCCATGTATATAGCCTCCACATTGACTCGGTACTGGTACCCCCTGTATTTAGCCTCCACATAGACTCGGTACCGGTAGCCCCTGTATATAGCCTCCACATTGACTCGGTACCGGTACCCCTGTATATAGCCTCCACATTGACTCTGTACCGGTACCTCCTGTATATAGCCTCCACATTGACTCGGTACCAACCTGTATATAGCCTCCACATTGACTCGGTACCGGTACCTCCTGTATATAGCCTCCACATTGACTCGGTACCAACCTGTATATAGCCTCCACATTGACTCGGTACCGGTACCTCCTGTACATAGCCTCCACATTGACTCGGTACCGGTACCTCCTGTATATAGCCTCCACATTGACTCTGTACCAACCTGTACATAGCCTCCACATTGACTCGGTACCGGTACCTCCTGTATATAGCCTCCACATTGACTCGGTACCGGTACCTCCTGTATATAGCCTCCACATTGACTCTGTACCAACCTGTACATAGCCTCCACATTGACTCGGTACCGGTACCTCCTGTATATAGCCTCCACATTGACTCTATACCGGTACCCCCTGTATATAGCCTCCACATTGACTCGGTACCGGTACCTCCTGTATATAGCCTCCACATTGACTCGGTACTAGTACCCCCTGTATATAGCCTCCACATTGACTCGGTACCGGTACACCCTGTATATAGCCTCCACATTGACTCGGTACCGGTACCTCCTGTATATAGCCTCCACATTGACTCTGTACCGGTACCCCCTGTATATAGCCTCCACATTGACTCTGTACCGGTACCTCCTGTATATCGCCTCCACATTGACTCGGTACCGGTACCTCCTGTATATAGCCTCCACATTGACTCTGTACCGGTACCTCCTGTATATCGCCTCCACATTGACTCGGTACCGGTACCCCCTGTATATAGCCTCCACATTGACTCGGTACCGGTACCCCCTGTATTTAGCCTCCACATTGACTCGGTACCGGTACCCCCTGTATATAGCCTCCACATTGACTCTGTACCGGTACCCCCTGTATATAGCCTCCACATTGACTCGGTACCGGTACCTCCTGTATATAGCCTCCACATTGACTCGGTACCGGTACCTCCTGTATATAGCCTCCACATTGACTCGGTACCGGTACCTCCTGTATATAGCCTCCACATTGACTCGGTACCGGTACCCCCTGTATATAGCCTCCACATTGACTCTGTACCGGTACCTCCTGTATATAGCCTCCACATTGACTCGGTACCGGTACCTCCTGTATATAGCCTCCACATTGACTCTGTACCGGTACCCCCTGTATATAGCCTCCACATTGACTCTGTACCGGTACCCCCTGTATATAGCCTCCACATTGACTCTGTACCGGTACCCCCTGTATATAGCCTCCACATTGACTCGGTACCTCCTGTATATAGCCTCCACATTGACTCGGTACCGGTACCTCCTGTATATAGCCTCCACATTGACTCGGTACCGGTACCCCTGTATATAGCCTCCACATTGACTCTGTACCAACCTGTATATAGCCTCCACATTGACTCTGTACCGGTACCCCCTGTATATAGCCTCCACATTGACTCGGTACCGGTACCTCCTGTATATAGCCTCCACATTGACTCGGTACCGGTACCCCCTGTATATAGCCTCCACATTGACTCTGTACCAACCTGTATATAGCCTCCACATTGACTCGGTACCGGTACCCCCTGTATATAGCCTCCACATTGACTCGGTACCGGTACCTCCTGTATATAGCCTCCACATTGACTCGGTACCGGTACCTCCTGTATATAGCCTCCACATTGACTCGGTACCGGTACCTCCTGTATATAGCCTCCACATTGACTCGGTACCGGTACCCCCTGTATATAGCCTCCACATTGACTCTGTACCAACCTGTATATAGCCTCCACATTGACTCGGTACCGGTACCCCCTGTATATAGCCTCCACATTGACTCGGTACCGGTACCTCCTGTATATAGCCTCCACATTGACTCGGTACCGGTACCTCCTGTATATAGCCTCCACATAGACTCGGTACCGGTACCCCCTGTATATAGCCTCCACATTGACTCGGTACCGGTACCCCCTGTATATAGCCTCCACATTGACTCGGTACCCCCTGTATATAGCCTCCACATTGACTCGGTACCGGTACCTCCTGTATATAGCCTCCACATAGACTCGGTACCGGTACCCCCTGTATATAGCCTCCACATTGACTTGGTACCGGTACCCCCTGTATATAGCCTCCACATTGACTCGGTACCGGTACCTCCTGTATATAGCCTCCACATAGACTCTGTACTGGAACCTCCTGTATATAGCCTCCACATAGACTCTGTACAGGAACCTCCTGTATATAGCCTCCACATAGACTCGGTACCGGTACCCCCTGTATATAGCCTCCACATTGACTCGGTACCGGTACCCCCTGTATATAGCCTCCACATTGACTCGGTACCGGTACCCCATGTATATAGCCTCCACATTGACTCGGTACCGGTACCCCCTGTATATAGCCTCCACATTGACTCGGTACCGGTACCTCCTGTATATAGCCTCCACATTGACTCGGTACCGGTACCCCCTGTATATAGTCTCCACATTGACTCGGTACCGGTACCTCCTGTATATAGCCTCCACACTGACTCTGTACCAGTACCTCCTGTATATAGTCTCCACATTGACTCTGTACCGGTACCCCCTGTATATAGCCTCCACATTGACTCTCTACCGGTACCTCCTGTATATAGCCTCCACATTGACTCTGTACCGGTACCTCCTGTATATAGCCTCCACATTGACTCTGTACCGGTACCCCCTGTATATAACCTCCACATTGACTCTGTACCGGTACCTCCTGTATATAACCTCCACATTGACTCTGTACCGGTACCTCCTGTATATAGCCTTCACATTGACTCTGTACCGGTACCTCCTGTATATAGCCTCCACATTGACTCGGTACCGGTACCCCCTGTATATAGCCTCCACATTGACTCGGTACCGGTACCTCCTGTATATAGCCTCCACACTGACTCTGTACCGGTACCCCCTGTATATAGCCTCCACATTGACTCGGTACCGGTACCCCCTGTATATAGCCTCCACATTGACTCGGTACCGGTACCCCCTGTATATAGCCTCCACATTGACTCTGTACCGGTACCTCCTGTATATAGCCTCCACATTGACTCTGTACCGGTACCTCCTGTATATAGCCTCCACATTGACTCGGTACCGGTACCTCCTGTATATAGCCTCCACATTGACTCTGTACCGGTACCTCCTGTATATAGCCTCCACATTGACTCTGTACCGGTACCCCCTGTATATAGCCTCCACACTGACTCTGTACCGTAACACCCTGTATATAGCCTCCACATTGACTCTGTACCGGTACCCCCTGTATATAGCCTCCACATTGACTCTGTACCGGTACCCCCTGTATATAGCCTCCACATTGACTCTGTACCGGTACCCCCTGTATATAGCCTCCACATTGACTCTGTACCGGTACCTCCTGTATATAGCCTCCACATTGACTCTGTACCAGTACCCCCTGTATATAGTCTCCACATTGACTCTGTACCGGTGCCCCCTGTATATAGCCTCCACATTGACTCTGTACCGGTACCTCCTGTATATAGCCTCCACATTGACTCTGTACCGGTACCTCCTGTATATAGCCTCCACATTGACTCTGTACCGGTACCTCCTGTATATAGCCTCCACATTGACTCTGTACCGGTACCCCCTGTATATAGCCTCCACATTGACTCTGTACCGGTACCTCCTGTATATAGCCTCCACATTGACTCTGTACCGGTACCTCCTGTATATAGCCTCCACATTGACTCGGTACCGGTACCTCCTGTATATAGTCTCGTTATTGTTATTTTTATTGTGTTACTTGTTATAATAATTGAACAATTTTTACTTTAGTTTATTTAGTGAATATTTTCTTAACTCTATTTATTGAACTGCATTGTTGGTTAAGGGCTTGTAAGTAAGCATTTCACTGTAAGGTCTACACTTGTTTGTATTCAGAGCTTGTGACTAATAAAGTTTGATTAGATTTGACTATATAGGGGAATAGGGTGCCATGTGGGACACTTTTGTTTCAGAAAAGCCATTAACTGTTCCATTCGCTGTTTGGGTTTAATGAGAAATAGCTGGTGTCAGAATAGGTCCTGGGCCAGGCTGACCCCACTAGGTCAGTCTCTCCACGCCCCCCTGTCCATCGCTACAAACAGACAAATTAGCTAGATGGCGTTATATGCGACAAGATCCTATTTCTGCTGTTCATAGACAGTGACCAATCTGACAATAAGTACATCTGACAACGCTAGTCTAGCTACCAGACCTCGGGTTGAAATGGGATTTGATTTTCTTTCTCATATAATTTAGTTGTGCTTGATAAGAGATTGCCTGGTACAATAGAAAACTAAGGAATATGGAGTTGTCCTCAAAAATGAAAACTCTGACAATCTGGCATTCCACGCAGGCTCAAATAAATGCTTAAAGTATGAGAAGAAAACAAATACTGTTTAAATCCAGGTCTGAATGACACGAATACTGTTTAAATCCAGGTCTGAATGACACTAATACACATTAGCCTAGCACTAATACACATTAGCCTAGCACTATTAGCATTAGCCTAGCACTAATACACATTAGCCTAGCACTAATACACATTAGCCTAGCACTAATACACATTAGCCTAGCACTAATACACATTAGCCTAGCACTAATACACATTAGCCTAGCACTAATACACATTAGCCTAGCACTAATACACATTAGCCTAGCACTAATACACATTAGCCTAGCACTAATACACATTAGCCTAGCACTAATACACATTAGCCTAGCACTAATACACATTAGCCTAGCACTGGGTGTTCTGTTTGACCAAGGTTTGCCACTGCTCTCTACCCCACCATCGTCAGGGCTGTCTGTCTGTGTGGTGCGCATGGTGAGAAAAGACCCCAGTCCAGGAGCCATGGCAACGCAGCAGCTCGTTTAACAGTCCAGCTGTCGTGGAGCGAGGAACAGAAACTCTTAAAAGACAAACTGTTTTAATGGAAGTCTTATATTAAAGTTTACACCAATGCTTATGACTGACAGTCATGCATGTGTACATTTTATGTACGGGTGGTCCCAGGAATTGAACCTTCCGTCCTGGTGTTACAAGCACCGTGCTCTACCAACTGAGCTACAAAGGATCACTAACTCTCGAGATGATCTATTGCAGTAAGCCATAAAAAGGGTACAACCATCATGTGTCCTCTCTTCATAATGTCTAATCGTCTGCGTGTTTGAGAGCCACAAACACTGACTCTAAAATGCCTGGGTAATGGAGATCCTCCATTAAAACCTGCTGTTCAGTCTACAATTAGGACTGAATCTTAATCTGTATCTGGGTAAACTGGCGATATGCGTCTCGACCGGATGTTTGACAACCACAAAGCTGCTTCTATATCCCTGATCACACATGCGCTCCAAATGAGGTTGAGGGAGGGGAGAATGTTATATTTGTCTCCAGGTAAATAAGTAGTGGTCCTTGTGGTCCTTCTGTAGCTCAGTTGGTAGAGCATGGCGCTTGTAATGCCAGGGTAGTGGGTTCGATCCCCGGGACCACCCATACGTAGAATGTATGCACACATGACTGTAAGTTGCTTTGGATAAAAGCGTCTGCTAAATGGCATATATTATTATTATTATAAGTAATAAGAAATGGTAAACACACAAGGCGGCAACAGAAATGTTCTGCGTTGAGCCCGAAGTCACCATTTCCAGTTCACTATGTTTACTTACAGCCGAGCAGAAAACAAAACATAAACATGTCTCACATACCTTCTAGAACCCTCAAACTCAACTCTGGACCTCCAAGCCAGTTACAATGTGTTTTTTCATTGTTCCCCTCTAATCAGGGACTGGTTTAGATCTGGGACACCAGGTGGGTGATTCCCCTCTAATCAGGGACTGATTTAGACCTGGGACACCAGGTGGGTGATTCCCCTCTAATCAGGGACTGATTTAGACCTGGGACACCAGGTGGGTGATTCCCCTCTAATCAGGGACTGGTTTAGACCTGGGACACCAGGTGGGTGATTCCCCTCTAATCAGGGACTGATTTAGACCTGGGACACCAGGTGGGTGATTCCCCTCTAATCAGGGACTGATTTAGACCTGGGACACCAGGTGGGTGATTCCCCTCTAATCAGGGACTGATTTAGACCTGGGACACCAGGTGGGTGATTCCCCTCTAATCAGGGCCTGATTTAGATCTGGGACACCAGGGGGTGATTCCCCTCTAATCAGGGCCTGATTTAGACCTGGGACACCAGGGGGTGATTCCCCTTTAATCAGGGACTGGTTTAGACCTGGGACACCAGGTGGGTGATTCCCCTTTAATCAGGGACTGGTTTAGACCTGGGACACCAGGTGGGTCAATCACCTCTAATCAGGGACTGATTTAGACCTGGGACACCAGGTGGGTGATTCCCCTCTAACCAGGGACAGGGACTGATTTAGATCTGGGACACCAGGTGGGTGATTCCCCTCTAATCAGGGACTGATTTAGATCTGGGACACCAGGGGGTGATTCCCCTCTAATCAGGGACTGATTTAGATCTGGGACACCAGGGGGTGATTCCCCTCTAATCAGGGACTGATTTAGACCTGGGACACCAGGTGGGTGATTCCCCTCTAATCAGGGACTGATTTAGACCTGGGACACCAGGGGGGTGATTCCCCTCTAATCAGGGACTGATTTAGACCTGGGACACCAGGGGGGTGATTCCCCTCTAATCAGGGCCTGATTTAGACCTGGGACACCAGGGGGGTGATTCCCCTCTAATCAGGGCCTGATTTAGACCTGGGACACCAGGGGGGTGATTCCCCTCTAATCAGGGCCTGATTTAGACCTGGGACACCAGGTGGGTGATTCCCCTCTAATCAGGGACTGATTTAGATCTGGGACACCAGGGGGGTGATTCCCCTCTCATCAGGGACTGATTTAGATCTGGGACACCAGGGGGGTGATTCCCCTCTAATCAGGGCCTGATTTAGATCTGGGACACCAGGGGGGTGATTCCCCTCTAATCAGGGCCTGATTTAGACCTGGGACACCAGGGGGGTGATTCCCCTCTAATCAGGGCCTGATTTAGACCTGGGACACCAGGGGGGTGATTAACCCTCTAATCAGGGACTGATTTAGACCTGGGACACCAGGGGGGTGATTCCCCTCTAATCAGGGCCTGATTTAGACCTGGGACACCAGGGGGGTGATTCCCCTCTAATCAGGGCCTGATTTAGACCTGGGACACCAGGGGGGTGATTCACCCTCTAATCAGGGACTGATTTAGACCTGGGACACCAGGTGGGTGATTCCCCTCTAATCAGGGCCTGATTTAGATCTGGGACACCAGGGGGGTGATTCCCCTCTAATCAGGGCCTGATTTAGACCTGGGACACCAGGGGGGTGATTCCCCTCTAATCAGGGCCTGATTTAGACCTGGGACACCAGGGGGGTGATTCCCCTCTAATCAGGGACTGATTTAGACCTGGGACACCAGGTGGGTGATTCCCCTCTAATCAGGGACTGATTTAGATCTGGGACACCAGGTGGGTGATTCCCCTCTAATCAGGGACTGATGTAGATCTGGGTCACCAGGTGGGTGATTCCCCTCTAATCAGGGCCTGATTTAGATCTGGGACACCAGGGGGGTGATTCCCCTCTAATCAGGGCCTGATTTAGACCTGGGACACCAGGGGGTGATTCCCCTCTAATCAGGGCCTGATTTAGACCTGGGACACCAGGGGGTGATTAACCCTCTAATCAGGGACTGATGTAGATCTGGGTCACCAGGTGGGTGATTCCCCTCTAATCAGGGCCTGATTTAGATCTGGGACACCAGGGGGGTGATTCCCCTCTAATCAGGGCCTGATTTAGACCTGGGACACCAGGGTGGTGATTCCCCTCTAATCAGGGACTGATTTAGATCTGGGACACCAGGGGGGTGATTCCCCTCTAATCAAGGACTGATTTAGACCTGGGACACCAAGGGGGTGCAGTTAACAATCGGGTACAGGATAAAAACAGCAGGCTTCGGACCTTGTAGGGTCAGAGATCAATAACCCTGCTCCAGGCCATTATTTTTTACGTACACATACTTTATAAGATGTGTAATATTATCTTTAGCTGATGCAAATACTACTTTTAATTATCCAATCAATTAACTCCGTGGGTTTCCTGGAAACAGATTAGGCCAAGAATCTCCATTGATGTCTGGGAAACACCCCTATATACTCCCAACCATTTAACCCACATATTAAAAAAAAAATAATACTACAGTTTACTATAAAATACTATAGTCCTTCCTACACTACCAGTGTCCACATTTTATTACGTTATAGCCTTAGTCTAAAATGGATGAAACAAAATAAAAATCCTTATCTACACACAATAACCCATAATGACAAAGTGAAAACAGTTTTTAATTTTTTATTTTTTGCAAATTTCTAAAAAAAAATAAAAAAAAAACAGAAATACCTTATTTACATACTTTGCTATGAGACTCGAAATTGAGCCCACACCTCTTCCCTGTGGCCTCCTCTCACCCCCCTCTTCCCTGCTGTCCTCCTCTCCCACCCTCTTTCCTTCTGTCCTCCTCTCCCACCCCTCTTTCCTTCTGTCCTCCTCTCCCACCTCTCTCTCCTTCTGTCCTCCTCTCCCACCTCTCTCCTTCTGTCCTCCTCTCCCACCCCTCTTCCCTGCTGTCCTCCTCTCCCACCCCTCTTTCCTTCTGTCCTCCTCTCCCACCCCTCTTCCCTGCTGTCCTCCTCTCCCACCCCTCTTTCCTTCTGTCCTCCTCTCCCACCCCTCTTCCCTGCTGTCCTCCTCTCCCACCCCTCTTCCCTGCTGTCCTCCTCTCCCACCCCTCTTTCCTTCTGTCCTCCTCTCCCACCCCTCTCCTTCTGCCCTCCTCTCCCACCTCTCTCATTCTGTCCTCCTCTCCCACCCCTCTTTCCTGCTGTCCTCCTCTCCAACCCCTCTTTCCTTCTGTCCTCCTCTCCCACCTCTCTCATTCTGTCCTCCTCTCCCACCCCTCTTTCCTTCTGTCCTCCTCTCCCACCCCTCTTTCCTTCTGTCCTCCTCTCCCACCCCTCTTTCCTTCTGTCCTCCTCTCCCACCCCTCTTTCCTTCTGTCCTCCTCTCCCACCCTCTTTCGTTCTGTCCTCTCCCCACCTCTCTCATTCTGTCCTCCTCTCCCACCCTCTTTCCTTCTGTCCTCCTCTCCCACCTCTCTCATTCTGTCCTCCTCTCCCACCTCTCTCCTTCTGTCCTCCTCTCCCACCCTCTTTCCTTCTGTCCTCCTCTCCCACCCTCTTTCCTTCTGTCCTCCTCTCCCACCCTCTCTCCTTCTGTCCTCCTCTCCCACCCTCTTTCCTTCTGTCCTCCTCTCCCACCCCCTTTCCTTCTGTCCTCCTCTCCCACCCTCTTTCCTTCTGTCCTCCTCTCCCACCCCTCTTTCCTTCTGTCCTCCTCTCCCACCCTCTTTCCTTCTGTCCTCCTCTCCCACCCTCTTTCCTTCTGTCCTCCTATCCCACCCTCTTTACTTCTGTCCTCCTCTCCCACCCCTCTCCTTCTGTCCTCCTCTCCCACCTCTCTTTCCTGCTGTCCTCCTCTCCCACCCTCTTTCCTTCTGGACTCCTCTCCCACCCCTCTTTCCTTCTGTCCTCCTCTCCCACCCCTCTTTCCTTCTGTCCTCCTCTCCCACCCTCTCTCCTTCTGTCCTCCTCTCCCACCCCTCTTTCCTTCTGTCCTCCTCTCCCACCCTCTTTCCTTCTGTCCTCCTCTCCCACCCTCTTTCCTTCTGTCCTCCTCTCCCACCCTCTTTCCTTCTGTCCTCCTCTCCCACCCTCTTTCCTTCTGTCCTCCTCTCCCCCCCTCTTTCCTTCTGTCCTCCTCTCCCCCCCTCTTTCCTTCTGTCCTCCTCTCCCACCCTCTTTCCTTCTGTCCTCCTCTCCCACCCTCTCTCATTCTGTCCTCCTCTCCCACCCTCTTTCCTTCTGTCCTCCTCTCCCACCCTCTTTCATTCTGTCCTCCTCTCCACCTCTCTTTCCTTCTGTCCTCCTCTCCCACCTCTCTTTCCTTCTGTCCTCCTATCCCACCCTCTTTCCTTCTGTCCTCCTCTCCCACCTCTCTTTCCTTCTGTCCTCCTCTCCCACCCTCTTTCCTTCTGTCCTCCTCTCCCACCTCTCTTTCCTTCTGTCCTCCTATCCCACCCTCTTTCCTTCTGTCCTCCTCTCCCACCTCTCTTTCCTTCTGTCCTCCTCTCCCACCCTCTTTCCTTCTGTCCTCCTCTCCCCACCCCTCTTTCCTTCTGTCCTCCTATCCCACCCTCTTTTACTTCTGTCCTCCTCTCCCACCCCTCTCCTTCTGTCCTCCTCTCCCACCTCTCTCTCCTGCTGTCCTCCTCTCCCACCCTCTTTCCTTCTGTCCTCCTCTCCCACCCCTCTCTCCTTCTGTCATCCTCTCCCACCCCTCTTTCCTTCTGTCCTCCTCTCCCCACCCCTCTTTCCTTCTGTCATCCTCTCCCACCCCTCTTTCCTTCTGTCCTCCTCTCCCACCCCTCTCATTCTGTCCTCCTCTCCCACCCCTCTCCTTCTGTCCTCCTCTCCCACCTCTCTCATTCTGTCCTCCTCTCCCACCCCTCTTTCCTTCTGTCCTCCTCTCCCACCCCTCTTTCCTTCTGTCCTCCTCTCCCACCCCTCTTTCCTTCTGTCCTCCTCTCCCACCCCTCTTTCCTTCTGTCCTCCTCTCCCACCTCTCTCATTCTGTCCTCCTCTCCCACCCCTCTTTCCTTCTGTCCTCCTCTCCCACCCCTCTTTCCTTCTGTCCTCCTCTCCCACCCTCTTTCCTTCTGTCCTCCTCTCCCACCTCTCTCTCCTTCTGTCCTCCTCTCCCACCCCTCTTTCCTTCTGTCCTCCTCTCCCACCCCTCTTTCCTTCTGTCCTCCTCTCCCACCCTCTTTCCTTCTGTCCTCCTCTCCCACCCCTCTTTCCTTCTGTCCTCCTCTCCCACCCTCTTTCCTTCTGTCCTCCTCTCCCACCTCTCTCTCCTTCTGTCCTCCTCTCCCACCCTCTTTCCTTCTGTCCTCCTCTCCCACCCCTCTTTCCTTCTGTCCTCCTCTCCCACCTCTCTCTCCTTCTGTCCTCCTCTCCCACCTCTCTTTCCTTCTGTCCTCCTCTCCCACCCTCTTTCCTTCTGTCCTCCTCTCCCACCTCTCTCCTTCTGTCCTCCTCTCCCACCCTCTTTCCTTCTGTCCTCCTCTCCCACCCTCTTTCCTTCTGTCCTCCTCTCCCACCCTCTTTCCTTCTGTCCTCCTCTCCCACCCCTCTTTCCTTCTGTCCTCCTCTCCCACCCTCTTTCCTTCTGTCCTCCTCTCCCACCTCTCTCTCCTTCTGTCCTCCTCTCCCACCTCTCTTTCCTTCTGTCCTCCTCTCCCACCCCTCTTTCCTTCTGTCCTCCTCTCCCACCTCTCTCTCCTTCTGTCCTCCTCTCCCACCTCTCTTTCCTTCTGTCCTCCTCTCCCACCCTCTTTCCTTCTGTCCTCCTCTCCCACCCCTCTTTCCTTCTGTCCTCCTCTCCCACCCCTCTCCTTCTGTCCTCCTCTCCCACCCTCTTTCCTTCTGTCCTCCTCTCCCACCCCTCTTTCCTTCTGTCCTCCTCTCCCACCCCTCTCCTTCTGTCATCCTCTCCCACCCCTCTTTCCTTCTGTCCTCCTCTCCCACCCCTCTTTCCTTCTGTCCTCCTCTCCCACCTCTCTTTCCTTCTGTCCTCCTCTCCCACCTCTCTCTCCTTCTGTCCTCCTCTCCCACCTCTCTCTCCTTCTGTCCTCCTCTCCCACCTCTCTTTCCTTCTGTCCTCCTCTCCCACCCCTCTCCTTCTGTCCTCCTCTCCCACCTCTCTTTCCTTCTATATTATTATTATATTTCCTTCTGTCCTCCTCTCCCACCCTCTTTCCTTCTGTCCTCCTCTCCCACCCTCTTTCCTTCTGTCCTCCTCTCCCACCCTCTTTCCTTCTGTCCTCCTCTCCCACCCTCTTTCATTCTGTCCTCCTCTCCCACCCCTCTTTCCTTCTGTCCTCCTCTCCCACCTCTCTTTCCTTCTGTCCTCCTCTCCCACCTCTCTCTCCTTCTGTCCTCCTCTCCCACCCCTCTCCTTCTGTCCTCCTCTCCCACCTCTCTCTCCTTCTGTCCTCCTCTCCCACCCCTCTTTCCTTCTGTCCTCCTCTCCCACCCCTCTTTCCTTCTGTCCTCCTATCCCACCCCTCTTTCCTTCTGTCCTCCTCTCCCACCCCTCTTTCCTTCTGTCCTCCTCTCCCACCCCTCTTTCCTTCTGTCCTCGTATCCCACCCCTATTTCCTTCTGTCCTCCTCTCCCACCCCTCTTTCCTTCTGTCCTCCTCTCCCACCCCTTTCCTTCTGTCCTCCCTCTCCCACCTCTCTCTCTTCCTTCTGTCCTCCTCTCCCACCCCTCTTTCCTTCTGTCCTCCTCTCCCACCTCTCTCCTTCTGTCTCCTCTCCCACCCTCTCTCCTTCTCCCTCCTCTCCCACCCCTCTTTCCTTCTGTCCTCCTCTCCCACCCCTCTTTCCTTCTGTCCTCCTCTCCCACCCTCCTTCTGTCCTCCTCTCCCACCTCTCTTCCTTCTGTCCTCCTCTCCCACCCTCTCTCCTCCTTCTGTCCTCCTCTCCCACCCTCTCTCTCTCCTTCTGTCCTCCTCTCCCACCCCTCTCTCCTTCTGTCCTCCTCTCCCACCTCTCTCTCCTTCTGTCCTCCTCTCCCACCTCTTTCCTTCTGTCCTCCTCTCCCACCCCTCTTTCCTTCTGTCCTCCTCTCCCACCCCTCTTTCCTTCTGTCCTCCTCTCCCACCCCTCTCCTTCTGTCTCCTCTCCTGTCCTTTCCTCTGTCCTCCCTCCCTCTCTTTCCTTCTGTCCTCCTCTCCCACCCTCTTTCCTTCTGTCCTCCTCTCCCTCTTTCCTTCTGTCCTCCTCTCCCACCTCTCTCTCTCCTTCTGTCCTCCTCTCCCACCCCTCTTTCCTTCTGTCCTCCTCTCCCACCTCTCTCCTTCTCTCATCCTCTCCCACCCCTCTTTCCTCTCCTCCTCTCCCACCCCTCTTCTCCTTCTGTCCTCCTCTCCCACCTCTCTCTCTCTCCTTCTGTCCTCCTCTCCCACCTCTCTCTCCTTCTGTCCTCCTCTCCCACCTCTCTCTCTCTCCTTCTGTCCTCCTCTCCCACCTCTCTCTCTCTCCTTCTGTCCTCCTCTCCCACCTCTCTCTCTCTCCTTCTGTCCTCCTCTCCCACCTCTCTCTCTCTCCTTCTGTCCTCCTCTCCCACCTCTCTCTCTCTCCTTCTGTCCTCCTCTCCCACCTCTCTCTCTCTCCTTCTGTCCTCCTCTCCCACCTCTCTCTCTCTCCTTCTGTCCTCGTCTCCCACCCCTCTTTCCTTCAATCACTCCCTCCTCATCCCCTATTAATGTATTATATGGTGGCTGTACCGTGCCACTGCACACCACTAACTTTTTTTCCCAATCAGTGTTCTGTGTCTTCTTAAAGCTTATGGGAGGACAGAGAGAGTGAGTTTAAAAAATATATATATATATATATATATATACAAAAAAAATATCTTTATTTAATGAGTGAGCGATTGAAAGATAGAGAGAGAACGGGAGTGAGAGAGAGAAAGAGAACAGAGAAAGAGAGAACAGAGAGAGAGAGAAAGAGAGAGAGAATAGAGAGAGAGAACGGAAGTGAGAGAAAGATAGGAGAGAGAGAGCTGTTCTGTTCTGCAGCTCTACACTAACCTTTCCTGTAATTACGTTGATCACACAGTGGCGGGAAGCAGGAATTTGTCATTACCCGCCAATCGCCATTAAACCTGTGTGAAAAGCCGCCAGGGAACCACAATACTACCTCTGAGAACCGTGTTCAACAAGAGAGATTACCTGTTGTTTTAGGGGAGAAAAGCAGGGTTTGGGCCAAAAAAAAACACTGTTTGCAATAATGGTGTTGGATCTTTCCTCAGAAGGTTTTCAGGGTAAAGACTAGAACGCAGAGCACAGACACCATTCCTCCTGTTCTCACCCAGACAGCATTCCTCCTGTTCTCACCCAGACAGCATTCCTCCTGTTCTCACCCAGACAGCATTCCTCCTGTTCTCACCCGGACAGCATTCCTCCTGTTCTCACCCAGACAGCATTCCTCCTGTTCTCACCCGGAGATTCAGCATTCCTCCTGTTCTCACCCGGGCATTCCTCCTGTTCTCACAAGCATTCCTCCTGTTCTCACCCGGACAACATTCCTCCTGTTCTCACCCAGACAACATTCCTCCTGTTCTCACCCAGACAGCATTCCTCCTGTTCTCACCCAGACAGCATTCCTCCTGTTCTCACCCAGACAGCATTCCTCCTGTTCTCACCCAGACAGCATTCCTCCTGTTCTCACCCAGACAGCATTCCTCCTGTTCTCACCCAGACAGCATTCCTCCTGTTCTCACCCGACAGCATTCCTCCTGTTCTCACCCAGACAGCATTCCTCCTGTTCTCACCCGGACAGCATTCCTCCTGTTCTCACCCAGACAGCATTCCTCCTGTTCTCACCCGGACAGCATTCCTCCTGTTCTCACCCGGACAACATTCCTCCTGTTCTCACCCGGACAACATTCCTCCTGTTCTCACCCGGACAACATTCCTCCTGTTCTCACCCAGACTACATTCCTCCTGTTCTCACCCGGACAACATTCCTCCTGTTCTCACCCAGACAACATTCCTCCTGTTCTCACCCAGACAACATTCCTCCTGTTCTCACCCAGACTACATTCCTCCTGTTCTCACCCGGACAACATTCCTCCTGTTCTCACCCAGACAACATTCCTCCTGTTCTCACCCAGACAACATTCCTCCTGTTCTCACCCAGACAACATTCCTCCTGTTCTCACCCGGACAGCATTCCTCCTGTTCTCACCCAGACAGCATTCCCCCTGTTCTCACCCAGACAGCACTCTTGACTCTCTCTGCCATTCTAGGTAAGAAGTAGTATTTCACTTAGTTTGATGAGGTTTGAAACTTTGAAAGACCAAAGACCCTACATGTCAATGGACCGGCCCAGACCGACCGAGACCGTCCAAGACTGACCAAGACTGACCGAGACCGGCCGAGACCGACCTTAACAATATCTTGTTAAATAAGAAATTCAACACATTTTGATTGGTTTAAACACAAAGTGATTCATAGCACACAGATGAAAAGACATTCAACATGATCAGCAAGCGTGAACCAACACATACAGAATGAAAGAGAGGCAAGCCAACCAATCCATACAATACATCTACAGATTAGATATTGAACAAAATACAAGTAATGGCTTAGTTTGTAGGTCTACACTGCAGAGTTCTAGCTTCAATACCAGTTTGTAGACCTACACTGCAGAGTTCTAGCTTCAATACCAGTTTGTAGACCTACACTGCAGAGTTCTAGCTTCAATACCAGTTTGTAGGTCTACACTGCAGAGTTCTAGCTTCAATACCAGTTTGTAGACCTACACTGCAGAGTTCTAGCTTCAATACCAGTTTGTAGGTCTACACTGCAGAGTTCTAGCTTCAATACCAGTTTGTAGGTCTACACTGCAGAGTTCTAGCTCCAGTACCAGTTTGTAGACCTACACTGCAGAGTTCTAGCTTCAATACCAGTTTGTAGACCTACACTGCAGAGTTCTAGCTTCAATACCAGTTTGTAGGTCTCCACTGCAGAGTTCTAGCTTCAATACCAGTTTGTAGACCTACACTGCAGAGTTCTAGCTTCAATACCAGTTTGTAGGTCTACACTGCAGAGTTCTAGCTTCAATACCAGTTTGTAGACCTACACTGCAGAGTTCTAGCTCCAATACCAGTTTGTAGACCTACACTGCAGAGTTCTAGCTTCAATACCAGTTTGTAGACCTACACTGCAGAGTTCTAGCTTCAATACCAGTTTGTGTTTGTAGGCCTACACTGCAGAGTTCTAGCTTCAATACCAGTTTGTAGGCCTACACTGCAGAGTTCTAGCTTCAATACCAGTTTGTAGGCCTACACTGCAGAGTTCTAGCTTCAAAATCAATACCAGATGTCTGCATGATTTTCTCCTACAGTGCTCAGACATCCACATAGCTTCCTCCATAACCTTCTCCTACAGTGCTCAGACATCCATATGCAGAGCCTTCGGAAAGTATTCAGACCCCTTGACCTTTTCCACATTTTGTTACGTTACAGCTTTATTCTAACATTGGTTAAATAAAGGAATTGTCCGTAGATCTCCTAGACAGTGTTGTGTCGAGGCACAGATCTGGGTTTTTTCAGTGTTCAGTTGACTTTATTAAAAAGATGAACACGTACCACGCTGCGTATTGGTCCTCACCTTCTTCCCACCAATTAGCAGCTGTTACAGAAACAAGATTCTCTGGTCCGATGAAACCAGTATTAACTCTTCGGCCTGAATACCAAGTGTCACGTCTGGAGGAAACCTGGCACCATCCCTACGGTGAAGCATGGTGGTGGTGGCAGGATCATGCTGTGGGGATGTTTGTCAGCAGGAGCCAAGACAACGCAGGAGTGGCTTCGGGACAAGTCTCTGAATGTCCTTGAGTGGCCCAGCCAGAGCCTAGACTTGAACCCAATCAAACATCTCCGTAGAGACCTGAAAATAGCTGTGCAGCAACACTCCCCATCCAACCTGACAGAGCTTGAGAGGATCTGCAGAGAAGAATGGGAGAAACTCCCCAAATACAGGTGTGCCAAGCTTGTAGCGTCCAACCCAAGACGACTCGATGCTGTAATCGCTGCCAAAGGTGCTTCAACAAAGTACTGAGTAAAGGGTCTGAATAGTTACGTAAACGTGATATCAGTTTTTATTTCATTTTAAATATTTAAATAAAACTGGTTTGCCTTTGTTATTATGGGGTATTGTGTGTAGAAAAATATTATTATTCTAAATCCATTTTAGAATAAGTCTGTAATGTAACAAAATGTGGAAAACGTCAAGGGGTCTGAATACTTTCCGAAGGCTCTGTATCTTCCTTCATAGCCTTCTACATCAGTGCTCAGACATCCACATAGCTCCCTTCATAACCTTCTACATCAGTGCTCAGACATCCACATAGCTCCCTTCACACCCTTCTATAACAGTGCTCAGACCTCCACATAGCTCCCTTCACACCCTTCTACAACAGTGCTCAGACCTCCACATAGCTCCCTTCACACCCTTCTATAACAGTGCGCAGACCTCCACATAGCTCCATACACACCCTTCTACATCAGTGCTCAGACCTCCACATAGCTTCCTTCATAACCTTCTACAACAGTGCTCAGACATCCACATAGTTTCCTTCACAACCTTCTACAACAGTGCTCAGACATCCACATAGCTCCCTTCACACCCTTCTACATCAGTGCTCAGACATCCACATAGCTTCCTTCACACCCTTCTATAACAGTGCTCAGACCTCCACATAGCTCCCTTCACACCCTTCTACAATAGTGCTCAGACATCCACATAGCTCCCTTCATAACCTTCTACAACAGTGCTCAGACATCCACATAGCTCCCTTCATAACCTTCTACAACAGTGCTCAGACATCCACATAGCTCCCTTCACACCCTTCTACATCAGTGCTCAGACATCCACATAGCTTCCTTCACACCCTTCTACATCAGTGCTCAGACATCCACATAGCTCCCTTCACACCCTTCTACATCAGTGCTCAGACATCCACATAGCTCCCTTCACACCCTTCTATAACAGTGCTCAGACATCCACATAGCTTCCTTCACACCCTTCTACATCAGTGCTCAGACATCCACATAGCTCCCTTCATAACCTTCTACAACAGTGCTCAGACCTCCACATAGCTTCCTCCTTAACCTGCTACAGCAGTGCTCAGACATCCACATAGCTTCCTTCATAAACAGTAGTAGGAGACAAGCAACCATTTCGAAGACAACCATCTAGTCTGCGACCGAAATGACACCCCCCTCCCTATTTAGTGCACTCCTTTTGACCAGAGCCCTATGGGCCCCAGTGAAAGGTAGTGCACTATGTAGAGAATAGGGTGCCAATTGGGACACCTAGTAGTCATATCCTCTTCACTATTAATGATTCACAAAGTCAGCAGCAGCTATGTATTATTAACCAGCTACATCTCAGACAGCGGTTGAGTGAAACGGAACCCCCTCCCCCAACATTCCATCCAGTGAGCTGTTAATTAACATTCCCCCGTAGATAGACAGTAGGAAGACAACGTTACCGGAACCCCCCTCCCCCAACATTCCATCCAGTGAGCTGTTAATTAACATTCCCCGTAGATAGACAGTAGGAAGACAACGTTACCGGAACCCCCCTCCCCCAACATTCCATCCAGTGAGCTGTTAATTAACATTCCCCCGTAGATAGACAGTAGGAAGACAACGTTACCGGAACCCCCTCCCCCAACATTCCATCCAGTGAGCTGTTAATTAACATTCCCCGTAGATAGACAGTAGGAAGACAACGTTACCGGAACCCCCTCCCCCAACATTCCATCCAGTGAGCTGTTAATTAACATTCCCCGTAGATAGATAGTAGGACGACAACGTTACCGGAACCCCCCTCCCCCAACATTCCATCCAGTGAGCTGTTAATTAACATTCCCCCGTAGATAGACAGTAGGAAGACAACGTTACCGGAACCCCCCTCCCCCAACATTCCATCCAGTGAGCTGTTAATTAACATTCCCCGTAGATAGACAGTAGGAAGACAACGTTACCGGAACCCCCTCCCCCAACATTCCATCCAGTGAGCTGTTAATTAACATTCCCCGTAGATAGACAGTAGGAAGACAACGTTACCGGAACCCCCTCCCCCAACATTCCATCCAGTGAGCTGTTAATTAACATTCCCCGTAGATAGACAGTAGGAAGACAACGTTACCGGAACCCCTCCCCCAACATTCCATCCAGTGAGCTGTTAATTAACATTCCCCGTAGATAGACAGTAGGAAGACAACGTTACCGGAACCCCCTCCCCCAACATTCCATCCAGTGAGCTGTTAATTAACATTCCCCGTAGATAGACAGTAGGAAGACAACGTTACCGGAACCCCCTCCCCCAACATTCCATCCAGTGAGCTGTTAATTAACATTCCCCCGTAGATAGACAGTAGGAAGACAACGTTACCGGAACCCCCTCCCCCAACATTCCATCCAGTGAGCTGTTAATTAACATTCCCCGTAGATAGACAGTAGGAAGACAACGTTACCGGAACCCCCTCCCCCAACATTCCATCCAGTGAGCTGTTAATTAACATTCCCCGTAGATAGACAGTAGGAAGACAACGTTACCGGAACCCCCTCCCCCAACATTCCATCCAGTGAGCTGTTAATTAACATTCCCCGTAGATAGACAGGAAGACAACGTTACCGGAACCCCCTCCCCCAACATTCCATCCAGTGAGCTGTTAATTAACATTCCCCGTAGATAGACAGTAGGAAGACAACGTTACCGGAACCCCCTCCCCAACATTCCATCCAGTGAGCTGTTAATTAACATTCCCCGTAGATAGACAGTAGGAAGACAACGTTACCGGAACCCCCTCCCCCAACATTCCATCCAGTGAGCTGTTAATTAACATTCCCCCGTAGATAGACAGTAGGAAGACAACGTTACCGGAACCCCCCTCCCCCAACATTCCATCCAGTGAGCTGTTAATTAACATTCCCCCGTAGATAGACAGTAGGAAGACAACGTTACCGGAACCCCCTCCCCCAACATTCCATCCAGTGAGCTGTTAATTAACATTCCCCCGTAGATAGACAGTAGGAAGACAACGTTACCGGAACCCCCCTCCCCCAACATTCCATCCAGTGAGCTGTTAATTAACATTCCCCCGTAGATAGACAGTAGGAAGACAACGTTACCGGAACCCCCCTCCCCCAACATTCCATCCAGTGAGCTGTTAATTAACATTCCCCCGTAGATAGACAGTAGGAAGACAACGTCACCCTGCTTTAGAAACACTACCTGTCCTAGACAGGTTAACCCAACATTCCCCCGTAGATAGACAGTAGGAAGACAACGTCACCGTAACCCTGCTTTAGAAACACTACCTGTCCTAGACAGGTTAATTAACATTCCCCCGTAGATAGACAGTAGGAAGACAACGTCACCGTAACCCTGCTTTAGAAACACTACCTGTCCTAGACAGGTTAACCCAACATTCCCCCGTAGATAGACAGTAGGAAGACAACGTCACCCTGCTTTAGAAACACTACCTGTCCTAGACAGGTTAATTAACATTCCCCCGTAGATAGACAGTAGGAAGACAACGTCACCGTAACCCTGCTTTAGAAACACTACCTGTCCTAGACAGGTTAACCCAACATTCCCCCGTAGATAGACAATAGGAAGACACCGTAACCCTGCTTTAGAAACACTACCTGTCCTAGACAGGTTAATTAACATTCCCCCGTAGATAGACAGTAGGAAGACAACGTCACCGTAACCCTGCTTCAGAAACATGACCTCGTTCCTACGTAATGTATGAGTTAATACACGGTAATAGATAATGCATCGGCACTACATCTTAGGCATCAGCACCAATGCGAAACGGTGCCCCACGTCATCATTCTGAGACGGAAGTAGAGAAGGAGACAATAGAGACATAATGAAATGAAAAGGGATGTGGGAAGGAAGGAAACGCTTACCGCAAACAGAGATCCCTGATAGACACATGCTCCTGTGGGAGTGAGGAGAAAACCAACCAAGTTAACATAAAGTTCAAAGGTCATTCTAGTACAATTACAAGTATGCACTTAAGGTCTTCTACCTACAGTTGAAGTCAGGAGTTTACATACACTTAGGTTGGAGTCATTACAACTCGGTTTTCAACCACTCCACAAAGTTCTTGTTAACAAACTATAGTTTTGGCAAGTCGTTTAGGACATCTACTTTGTGTATGACACAAGTAAATTAAAAAAAATAGTTTACAGACAGATTGTTTCACTTATAATGCAGTGTATGACAATTCCAGTGGGTCAGAAGTTTTCATGCACTAAGTTGACTGTGCCTTTAAACAGCTTGGAAAATTCCAGAAAATTATGTCATGGCTTTAGAAGCTTCTGATAGGCTTCGAGTCAATTGGAGGCGTACCTGTGGATGTATTTCAAGGTCTACCTTCAAAATCAGTACCTCTTTGGGAAAATCATAAGAAATCAACCAAGACCTCAGAAAAAAAATTGTAGACCTCCACGTCAGGTTCATCCTTGGGAGCAATTTCCAAATGCGTGAAGGTACCACATTCATCTGTACAAAAAATAATACGCAAGTATAAACACCATGGGACCACGCAGCCGTCATACCGCTCAGGAAGGAGACGCGTTCTGTCTCCTAGAGATGGACGTACTTTGGTGCGAAAAGTGCAAATCAATCCCAGAACAACAGCAAAGGACCTTGTGAAGATGCTGGAGGAAACAGGTACAAAAGTATCTATATCCAGAGTAAAACGAGTCCTATATCAACATAACCTTAAAGGCCGCTCAGCAAGGAAGAGGCCACTGCTCCAAAACCGCCATTAAAAAAAACAGACTGCAACTGCACATGGGGACAAAGATCGTACTTTTTGGAGAAATGTCCTCTGGTCTGATGAAACAAAAATAGAACTGTTTGGCCTTAATGACCATCTTTATGTTTGGAGGAAGAAGGGGGAGGCTTGCAAGCCAAAGAACACCATCCCAACCATGAAGCATGAGGGTGGCAGCATCATGTTGTGGGGGTGCTTTGCTGCAGGAGTGACTGGTTCACTTCACAAAATAGATGGCATCATGAGAATGGAAAATGATGTGGATATATTGAAGCAACATCCCAAGACATCAGTCAGGAAGTTAAAGCTTGGTCATAAATGGGTCTTCCAAATAGACAATGACCCCAAGCATACTGCCAAAGTTGAGGCAAAATGGCTTAAGGACAACAAAGTCAAGGTATTGGAGTGGCCATCACAAAGCCCTGATCTCAATCCTATAGAAAATGTGTGGGCAGAACTGAAAAAGTGAGTGCGTGCAAGGAGGCCTACAAACCTGACTCAGTTACACCAGCTCTGTCAGGAGGAATGGGCCAAAAATTCACCCAACTTATTGTGGGAAGCTTGTGGAAGGCTACCTGAAACGTTTGACACAAGTTAAACAATGTAAAGGCAATGCTACCAAATACTAATTGAGTGTATGTAAACTTCTGACCCACTGGGAATGTGATGAAAGAAATAAAAGCTGAAATAAATCATTCTCTCTACTATTATTCTGACATTACACATTCTTAAAATAAAGTGGTGATCCTAACTGACCTAAAATAGGGATTTTTTTACTCTGATTAAATGTCAGGAATTGTGAAAAAAAACTGAGTTTAAATGTATTTGGCTGAGGTGTATGTAAACTTCCCACATCAACTGTACATCAATATGACACTAGGTAAATGGTCCTACAGCATGTGTCCCCACCGGAGTCAGTGAGCTTAACTTACTCTGAACTTCACAGTAGGTTGTCGCCATTCAATGGAATGGCCATATAATTCTCCTTGCTCAATTGGAAGAGTTAATCGTTGAGAAAAACCAAACTATTGTTGCTTGTGGCTGTGTGTGCACACGCTTCAATACATCTGGAACTGGGGCTGACTAAAAATGACTGGGGAAATCTGATCTTGGGAAAGTGTCACTCTTGAGAGTTGAA
The DNA here is from genome assembly GCF_023373465.1 of Oncorhynchus keta. NCBI lineage: Eukaryota > Metazoa > Chordata > Actinopteri > Salmoniformes > Salmonidae > Oncorhynchus > Oncorhynchus keta. The sequence goes on from NC_068434.1 coordinate 7,654,886, forward strand.
CAGACTTCACAACACGGGATGTGACCAACCATCTGTCGTCTGTTTGTTTATACAGTTTACTATAGAATACTGTAGTACTTACTACAGTGCCTTCTATTTGTTTATACAGTTTACTATAGAATACTGTAGTACTTACTACAGTGCCTTCTGTTTGTTTATACAGTTTACTATAGAATACTGTAGTACTTACTACAGTGCCTTCTGTTTGTTTATAGTTTACTATAGAATACTGTAGTACTTACTACAGTGCCTTCTGTTTGTTTATAGTTTACTATAGAATACTATAGTACTTACTACAGTGCCTTCTGTTTGTTTATAGTTTACTATAGAATACTGTAGTACTTACTACAGTGCCTTCTGTTTGTTTATACAGTTTACTATAGAATACTGTAGTACTTACTACAGTGCCTTCTGTTTGTTTATAGTTTACTATAGAATACTGTAGTACTTACTACAGTGCCTTCTGTTTGTTTATAGTTTACTATAGAATATTATAGTACTTACTACAGTGCTTTCTGTTTGTTTATAGTTTACTATAGAATACTATAGTACTTACTACAGTGCCCTCTGTTTGTTTATAGTTTACTATAGAATACTATAGTACTTACTACAGTGCCTTCTGTTTGTTTATAGTTTACTATAGAATACTGTAGTACTTACTACAGTGCCTTCTGTTTGTTTATAGTTTACTATAGAATACTGTAGTACTTACTACAGTGCCTTCTGTTTGTTTATAGTTTACTATAGAATACTGTAGTACTTACTACAGTGCCTTCTGTTTGTTTATAGTTTACTATAGAATACTGTAGTACTTACTACAGTGCCTTCTGTTTGTTTATAGTTTACTATAGAATACTGTAGTACTTACTACAGTGCCTTCTGTTTGTTTATACAGTTTACTATAGAATACTATAGTACTTACTACAGTGCCTTCTGTTTGTTTATAGTTTACTATAGAATACTGTAGTACTTACTACAGTGCCTTCTGTTTGTTTATAGTTTACTATAGAATACTATAGTACTTACTACAGTGCCTTCTGTTTGTTTATACAGTTTACTATAGAATACTGTAGTACTTACTACAGTGCCTTCTGTTTGTTTATACAGTTTACTATAGAATACTGTAGTACTTACTACAGTGCTTTCTGTTTGTTTATAGTTTACTATAGAATACTGTAGTACTTACTACAGTGCCTTCTGTTTGTTTATAGTTTACTATAGAATACTATAGTACTTACTACAGTGCTTTCTGTTTGTTTATAGTTTACTATAGAATACTGTAGTACTTACTACAGTGCCTTCTGTTTGTTTATAGTTTACTATAGAATACTATAGTACTTACTACAGTGCCTTCTGTTTGTTTATAGTTTACTATAGAATACTATAGTACTTACTACAGTGCTTTCTGTTTGTTTATAGTTTACTATAGAATACTGTAGTACTTACTACAGTGCCTTCTGTTTGTTTATAGTTTACTATAGAATACTATAGTACTTACTACAGTGCTTTCTGTTTGTTTATAGTTTACTATAGAATACTGTAGTACTTACTACAGTGCCTTCTGTTTGTTTATAGTTTACTATAGAATACTATAGTACTTACTACAGTGCTTTCTGTTTGTTTATAGTTTACTATAGAATACTATAGTACTTACTACAGTGCTTTCTGTTTGTTTATAGTTTACTATAGAATACTATAGTACTTACTACAGTGCCTTCTGTTTGTTTATACAGTTTACTATAGAATACTATAGTACTTACTACAGTGCTTTCTGTTTGTTTATAGTTTACTATAGAATACTATAGTACTTACTACAGTGCCTTCTGTTTGTTTATACAGTTTACTATAGAATACTATAGTACTTACTACAGTGCCTTCTGTTTGTTTATAGTTTACTATAGAATACTATAGTACTTACTACAGTGCCTTCTGTTTGTTTATAGTTTACTATAGAATACTATAGTACTTACTACAGTGCCTTCTGTTTGTTTATAGTTTACTATAGAATACTATAGTACTTACTACAGTGCCTTCTGTTTGTTTATAGTTTACTATAGAATACTATAGTACTTACTACAGTGCCTTCTGTTTGTTTATACAGTTTACTATAGAATACTATAGTACTTACTACAGTGCTTTCTGTTTGTTTATAGTTTACTATAGAATACTATAGTACTTACTACAGTGCCTTCTGTTTGTTTATACAGTTTACTATAGAATACTATAGTACTTACTACAGTGCCTTCTGTTTGTTTATAGTTTACTATAGAATACTATAGTACTTACTACAGTGCCTTCTGTTTGTTTATAGTTTACTATAGAATACTATAGTACTTACTACAGTGCCTTCTGTTTGTTTATACAGTTTACTATAGAATACTATATCACCTACTACAGTGCCTTCTGTTTGTTTATAGTTTACTATAGAATACTATAGTACTTACTACAGTGCCTTCTGTTTGTTTATACAGTTTACTATAGAATACTATAGTACTTACTACAGTGCCTTCTGTTTGTTTATAGTTTACTATAGAATACTATAGTACTTACTACAGTGCCTTCTGTTTGTTTATACAGTTTACTATAGAATACTATAGTACTTACTACAGTGCCTTCTGTTTGTTTATACAGTTTACTATAGAATACTATAGTACTTACTACAGTGCTTTCTGTTTGTTTATAGTTTACTATAGAATACTATAGTACTTACTACAGTGCCTTCTGTTTGTTTATAGTTTACTATAGAATACTGTAGTACTTACTACAGTGCCTTCTGTTTGTTTATAGTTTACTATAGAATACTGTAGTACTTACTACAGTGCCTTCTGTTTGTTTATAGTTTACTATAGAATACTGTAGTACTTACTACAGTGCCTTCTGTTTGTTTATAGTTTACTATAGAATACTGTAGTACTTACTACAGTGCTTTCTGTTTGTTTATAGTTTACTATAGAATACTATAGTACTTACTACAGTGCCTTCTGTTTGTTTATAGTTTACTATATAATACTATAGTACTTACTACAGTGCTTTCTGTTTGTTTATAGTTTACTATAGAATACTATAGTACTTACTACAGTGCCTTCTGTTTGTTTATAGTTTACTATAGAATACTATAGTACTTACTACAGTGCCTTCTGTTTGTTTATAGTTTACTATAGAATACTATAGTACTTACTACAGTGCTTTCTGTTTGTTTATAGTTTACTATAGAATACTATAGTACTTACTACAGTGCCTTCTGTTTGTTTATAGTTTACTATAGAATACTATAGTACTTACTACAGTGCCTTCTGTTTGTTTATAGTTTACTATAGAATACTATAGTACTTACTACAGTGCCTTCTGTTTGTTTATAGTTTACTATAGAATACTATAGTACTTACTACAGTGCCTTTCTGTTTGTTTATAGTTTACTATAGAATACTATAGTACTTACTACAGTGCCTTCTGTTTGTTTATACAGTTTACTATAGAATACTGTAGTACTTACTACAGTGCCTTCTGTTTGTTTATAGTTTACTATAGAATACTATAGTACTTACTACAGTGCCTTCTGTTTGTTTATACAGTTTACTATAGAATACTATAGTACTTACTACAGTGCCTTCTGTTTGTTTATACAGTTTACTATAGAATACTGTAGTACTTACTACAGTGCTTTCTGTTTGTTTATAGTTTACTATAGAATACTATAGTACTTACTACAGTGCCTTCTGTTTGTTTATAGTTTACTATAGAATACTATAGTACTTACTACAGTGCTTTCTGTTTGTTTATAGTTTACTATAGAATACTGTAGTACTTACTACAGTGCCTTCTGTTTGTTTATACAGTTTACTATAGAATACTATAGTACTTACTACAGTGCCTTCTGTTTGTTTATAGTTTACTATAGAATACTATAGTACTTACTACAGTGCCTTCTGTTTGTTTATAGTTTACTATAGAATACTATAGTACTTACTACAGTGCTTTCTGTTTGTTTATAGTTTACTATAGAATACTGTAGTACTTACTACAGTGCTTTCTGTTTGTTTATAGTTTACTATAGAATACTGTAGTACTTACTACAGTGCCTTCTGTTTGTTTATAGTTTACTATAGAATACTATAGTACTTACTACAGTGCTTTCTGTTTGTTTATAGTTTACTATAGAATACTGTAGTACTTACTACAGTGCCTTCTGTTTGTTTATAGTTTACTATAGAATACTATAGTGCCTTCTGTTTGTTTATAGTACTTACTACAGTGCCTTCTGTTTGTTTATAGTTTACTATAGAATACTATAGTACTTACTACAGTGCCTTCTGTTTGTTTATAGTTTACTATAGAATACTATAGTACTTACTACAGTGCCTTCTGTTTGTTTATAGTTTACTATAGAATACTATAGTACTTACTACAGTGCCTTCTGTTTGTTTATAGTTTACTATAGAATACTATAGTACTTACTACAGTGCCTTCTGTTTGTTTATAGTTGACTATAGAATACTATAGTACTTACTACAGTGCCTTCTGTTTGTTTATAGTTGACTATAGAATACTATAGTACTTACTACAGTGCCTTCTGTTTGTTTATAGTTTACTATAGAATACTGTATTACTTACTACAGTGCCTTCTGTTTGTTTATAGTTTACTATAGAATACTATAGTACTTACTACAGTGCCTTCTGTTTGTTTATACAGTTTACTATAGAATACTGTAGTACTTACTACAGTGCCTTCTGTTTGTTTATACAGTTTACTATAGAATACTGTAGTACTTACTACAGTGCCTTCTGTTTGTTTATAGTTTACTATAGAATACTGTAGTACTTACTACAGTGCCTTCTGTTTGTTTATACAGTTTACTATAGAATACTATAGTACTTACTACAGTGCCTTCTGTTTGTTTATAGTTTACTATAGAATACTATAGTACTTACTACAGTGCCTTCTGTTTGTTTATAGTTTACTATAGAATACTATAGTACTTACTACAGTGCTTTCTGTTTGTTTATAGTTTACTATAGAATACTATAGTACTTACTACAGTGCTTTCTGTTTGTTTATAGTTTACTATAGAATACTATAGTACTTACTACAGTGCTTTCTGTTTGTTTATAGTTTACTATAGAATACTATAGTACTTACTACAGTGCTTTCTGTTTGTTTATAGTTTACTATAGAATACTATAGTACTTACTACAGTGCCCTCTGTTTGTTTATACAGTTTACTATAGAATACTATAGTACTTACTACAGTGCCTTCTGTTTGTTTATAGTTTACTATAGAATACTATAGTACTTACTACAGTGCCCTCTGTTTGTTTATACAGTTTACTATAGAATACTATAGTACTTACTACAGTGCCTTCTGTTTGTTTATAGTTTACTATAGAATACTGTAGTACTTACTACAGTGCTTTCTGTTTGTTTATAGTTTACTATAGAATACTATAGTACTTACTACAGTGCTTTCTGTTTGTTTATAGTTTACTATAGAATACTATAGTACTTACTACAGTGCCCTCTGTTTGTTTATACAGTTTACTATAGAATACTATAGTACTTACTACAGTGCCTTCTGTTTGTTTATAGTTTACTATAGAATACTATAGTACTTACTACAGTGCCCTCTGTTTGTTTATACAGTTTACTATAGAATACTATAGTACTTACTACAGTGCCTTCTGTTTGTTTATAGTTTACTATAGAATACTGTAGTACTTACTACAGTGCCTTCTGTTTGTTTATAGTTTACTCTAGAATACTATAGTACTTACTACAGTGCCTTCTGTTTGTTTATAGTTTACTATAGAATACTATAGTACTTACTACAGTGCCTTCTGTTTGTTTATAGTTTACTATAGAATACTGTAGTACTTACTACAGTGCCTTCTGTTTGTTTATAGTTTACTATAGAATACTATAGTACTTACTACAGTGCCTTCTGTTTGTTTATAGTTTACTATAGAATACTATAGTACTTACTACAGTGCCTTCTGTTTGTTTATACAGTTTACTATAGAATACTGTAGTACTTACTACAGTGCCCTCTGTTTGTTTATACAGTTGACTATAGAATACTGTAGTACTTACTACAGTGCCTTCTGTTTGTTTATACAGTTTACTATAGAATACTGTAGTACTTACTACAGTGCCTTCTGTTTGTTTATACAGTTTACTATAGAATACTATATTACCTACTACAGTGCCTTCGGAAAGTATTCAGACCCCTTGAATTGTTCCACATTTTATGACGTTACAGCCTTATACTAATTTTAGTAAATGTATTTTTAAAAATCTTTCATCAATCTACACACTGCCATAGTGTTTAATGGGGCTGCCATAGTAGTGTTGTTTTAATGGGGCTGCTATATTTGTGTTGTTTTAATGGGGCTGCTATATTTGTGTTGTTTTAATGGGGCTGCTATATTTGTGTTGTTTTAATGGGGCTGCTATATTTGTGTTGTTTTAATGGGGCTGCCATAGTAGTGTTGTTTTAATGGGGCTGCCATAGTAGTGTTGTTTTAATGGGGCTGCCATAGTAGTGTTGTTTTAATGGGGCTGCCATAGTAGTGTTGTTTTAATGGGGCTGCCATAGTAGTGTTGTTTTAATGGGGCTGCCATAGTAGTGTTGTTTTAATGGGGCTGCTATATTAGTGTTGTTTTAATGGGGCTGCCATAGTAGTGTTGTTTTAATGGGGCTGCAATAGTAGTGTTGTTTTAATGGGGCTGCCATAGTAGTGTTGTTTTAATGGGGCTGCCATAGTAGTGTTGTTTTAATGGGGCTGCCATAGTAGTGTTGTTTTAATGGGGCTGCCATAGTAGTGTTGTTTTAATGGGGCTGCCATAGTAGTGTTGTTTTAATGGGGCTGCCATAGTAGTGTTGTTTTAATGGGGCTGCCATAGTAGTGTTGTTTTAATGGGGCTGCTATAGTAGTGTTGTTTTAATGGGGCTGCCATAGCAGTGTTGTTTTAATGGGGCTGCTATAGTAGTGTTGTTTTAATGGGGCTGCCATAGTAGTGTTGTTTTAATGGGGCTGCCATAGTAGTGTTGTTTTAATGGGGCTGCTATAGTAGTGTTGTTTTAATGGGGCTGTTAGTTTTTTTAATGGGGCTGCCATAGTAGTGTTGTTTTAATGGGGCTGCCATAGTAGTGTTGTTTTAATGGGGCTGCTATAGTAGTGTTGTTTTAATGGGGCTGCCATAGCAGTGTTGTTTTAATGGGGCTGCTATAGTAGTGTTGTTTTAATGGGGCTGCCATAGTAGTGTTGTTTTAATGGGGCTGCCATAGTAGTGTCTCTCTGTGGAGCCACAGGTCTCTCTGTGGAGCCACAGGTCTCTCTGTGGAGCCACAGATCTCTCTGTGGAGCCACAGATCTCTCTGTGGAGCCACAGGTCTCTCTGTGGAGCCACAGGTCTCTCTGTGGAGTCACAGGTCTCTCTGTGGAACCACAGGTCTCTCTGTGGAACCACAGGTCTCTCTGTGGAACCACAGGTCTCTCTGTGGAACCACAGGTCTCTCTGTGGAGCCGCAGATCTCTCTGTGGAGCCACAGATCTCTCTGTGGAGTCACAGGTCTCTCTGTGGAACCACAGGTCTCTCTGTGGAGCCACAGGTCTCTCTGTGGAGCCACAGGTCTCTCTCATTTATTGAATTCAAGTCTGACCGAGTCGCCCTGTGGGAGAGGGCACCAAATCCACAGCGAAGCCTTATTGCCCTGTGCTCCTGCAGAGACGTCTTACTGTGGCCCCACATTTCAATATCAGATGGCCTGGGTTATAATGCAATGTTTCCTAATTGATTTGAGGTGGTCCTTCTGTAGCTCAGTTGGTAGAGCATGGCGCTTGTAACGCCAGGGTAGTGGGTTCGATTCCCGGGACCACCCATACGTAGAATGTATGCACAAGTCGCTTTGGATAAAAGCGTCTGCTAAATGGCATATATTATATTATTAATGTTTCCTAATTGATTTGACTGAACCGTGATAGAATACGCATTTCAATGACACGGTAAAAACCTAGGGTTATTATATTTGGGTTATAGTAAAGCAAGTTTATTTAGGGCATGGTTGTGAGTGACTCCCTGTGGGGCATTTGATCAATTCAATCTGAATCGGACAGATTGCAGATTAGGATGTGATTATAATGTCTGAGCAGTAATTAGGAGTCATTCAGATGCTGATTCTGAAATGGGACATTTCTTCCCACAGGGAAAAGATAGCAAAGGAGCCAACTGGTTTAGATTATTAGACTGATTGGTTCATACCTGTGTAATAACAGATATAGCCTATTCTTTAATGTCATAACGCCTTGAGTTATATTTCTGTTTTAGAATGTCAGAACTAAATTGCCAGATAGAATGTTTGATGCAGAAAATATATTTTTTATAGCATCAACACAGTCAAATAGACTACATTTTGGCAACTTTGCGCAATCAACTAAATTATAAAGAATAGACTCATAGCCTATAACCTTTTTGTAGACATACTAGATATGTTATCTCCATAATCAATTAATATATTGTTAATTGGCCTTAAGAGCCAAAATACCCACCTTGTATTCCTGGAGTTGCGGTGAGAATTCCAGCCAAAGCGGCTACGAAGATCCATCCTAAACCCATGTTCACCGCATGCATACAACACATTAAATCCAACGGTGCTGAATGCAGTATCTTTCTAGTTCAAATCACACCGATTCTCAAATATAATTATTGGTTCCCCGAAGTTCCAGATAAACAACAACACCGGGAAAAGTGTATGTTTGACCTAGCTAGAGAATAGTTCGCATGTTGAGCTACGCGTAAAGACAGCGGGTAGGACAAACGGGGACCGTCTCTCCCTCTCTGAAAAACGGTGCGTGTCTGGACTCTGGAGAAAAGGGAATGCAGACCCAACTGTTCGCGTTCCGCGAAACTTCAAGACAAAAAAAAACGCAGGTGTCATCGACCGTAGATTTAAAAGCGGTACACCATGACGACCGGGACGAAAATCCCTCTGGAAACCATATAATTATCCAGTGACATCTGCTGGCGGGCCGACGCTGTAAAGTTACTTGCTATACAGCCTCTCCTCTCTCCAAACTGACTCACTCCACCCGGAGGATTAAACGCAGTAGGGATAGAAATGTATGATGTGCGGTCTGCTCACAATGAATACAAGATAGGGCGATGCATATGCCCCCATTTGAAAACGACAGCTAGTTTACATATCTCTCATTCCTATAACGTCATGCTTGAACGGGCCCGATATGATATGGTACTATCATAATATTATTACGAGTTCAAATTAAATCAAATCACATTTTATTAGTCACATACACATGGTTAGCAGATGTTAATGCGAGTGTGGTGAAATGATTGTGCTTCTAGTTCCGACAATGCAGTAATATCTAAAAAGTAATCTAACCTAAGAATTTCACAACTACCTTATACACACAAGTGTAAAGGAATGCATAAGAATATGTACATAAAAATATATATGAATGAGCGATGGCCGAACTGCAAAGGCAAGATGCAGTAGATGGTATAGAGTACAGTATATACATATGAGATGAGTAATGTAGGGTATGTAAACAAGATGCAGTAGATGGTATAGAGTACAGTATATACATATGAGATGAGTAATGTAGGGTATGTAAACATGATATAAAGTGGCATAGTTTAAAGTGGCTATTACACTTATAACATCAATTCTTTTCATTATTTAAGTGGCTAAATATTTGAGTTAATATGTTGAGTTCTATTAGGGACAATGGTGTAAAAAGACATCAACACTCCATTGGGAAATAGCTGTGTTGTAGATATTGTATTATAGGGTTTAGACATTAGGCATAAATAACATTGGCTACTGAATTAAATGACCACTGTCGTCAATCTCAGTCTATGCAGAGAGCGCGCTCCAAACCGAGATTCCTGGGGGGGGGGTCACGTGGGAGCAACCTAATATTCAATCAACGGCAAAACGCTTTTTTTTTGTCCCCAGCCATTTGAAGCCAAGAAAATAAATCCAAATGACTCGTGGACTTTTCCATTTGAAAACAACATTTGCCACCTCTGCCCATTGCACGGAGACACCATATTACATTGTGTAATGGATATCACTGGAGACCCATTGCATGCGTGGCTATGTGCATCGCTGCGGGAAGGGGAACTGAAACAATCAGAAGTTTTTATATAAATATGATTATTTTCACAAACAGCAGTGCACTTGGCCTTTAATAGTTCAGTATTAGAGGACCGATATAACCATTTGTAGCAGGGTACCCCCAAACATCTTCCCCGTGGCTATGGCTATCTGCAACGGAAAATGCTATTAAACGAAGCCATTTAGACTGGGATTGGCATTCTATCCAAATGCATCACCCTAAAAGTGATCTGAACGACTGTCTATCCAAATGCATCACCCTAAAAGTGATCTGAACGACTGTCTATCGAAATGCATCACCCTAAATGTGATCTGAACTACTGTCTATCTAAAAGCCAATCATTGTGAATCCACGTGTGTATTTATTCATTCACCTTGATGGACCGATTGCATCCAGACAGCTGATATTTAAATGAGACTCAGACTTGAACAGACCATAATAATTGTCCTGTTAATACATGATGATACTGTCATCTGGTGTTACAAAAGAGGAACTGCATTCAGTCAGTGTGTCGTTCCTTGGCCTATACAATATTCTATTAATAGCAATTACAGCTATAATGTTAGTTATTGAGCAGAAGCTCTTATCCAGTAGTCTCATTAGGGCCATCCTTTACTCACAAGATCACATTCCTTACCAGGGAACATTATCCAGTAGTCTCCTTTGGGTCATCCTTTACTCACAAGATCACATTCCTTACCAGGGAACATTATCCAGGAGTCTCCTTAGGGCCGTCCTTTACTCACAAGATCACATTCCTTACCAGGGAACATTATCCAGAAGTCTCCTTAGGGCCATCCTTTACTCACAAGATCACATTCCTTACCAGGGAACATTATCCAGTAGTCTCCTTAGGGCCATCCTTTACTCACAAGATCACGTTCCTTACCAGGGAACATTATCCAGTAGTCTCCTTCGGCCATCCTTTACTCACAAGATCACATTCCTTACCAGGGAACATTATCTAGTAGTCTCCTTCGACAATCCTTTACTCACAAGATCACATTCCTTACCAGGGAACATTATCCAGTAGTCCTCTTTCGGGCCATCCTTTACTCACAAGATCACATTCCTTACCAGGGAACATTATCCAGTAGTCTCCTTCGGCCATCCTTTACTCAAAAGATCACATTCCTTACCAGGGAACATTATCCAGTAGTCTCCTTTGGGCCATCCTTTACTCACAAGATCACATTCCTTTAACAGGGAACATCCAGTAGTCTCCTTCGACAATCCTTTACTCACAAGATCACATTCCTTACCAGGGAACATTATCCAGTAGTCCTCTTCGGGCCATCCTTTACTCACAAGATCACATTCCTTACCAGGGAACATTATCCAGTAGTCTCCTTGGACAATCCTTTACTCACAAGATCACATTCCTTACCAGGGAACATTATCCAGTAGTCTCCTTGGACAATCCTTTACTTACAAGATCACATTCCTTACCAGGGAACATTATCTAGTAGTCTCCTTCGGCCATCCTTTACTCACAAGATCACATTCCTTACCAGGGAACATTATCTAGTAGTCTCCTTCGGCCATCCTTTACTTACAACATCACATTCATTACCAGGGAATATTATCCAGTAGTCTCATTCGACAATCCTTTACTTACAAGATCACATTCCTTACCAGGGAACATTATCCAGTAGTCTCCTTGGACAATCCTTTACTTACAAGATCACATTCCTTACCAGGGAACATTATCCAGTAGTCTCCTTGGACAATCCTTTACTTACAAGATCACATTCCTTACCAGGGAACATTATCCAGTAGTCTCCTTGGACAATCCTTTACTTACAAGATCACATTCCTTACCAGGGAACATTATCCAGTAGTCTCCTTGGACAATCCTTTACTTACAAGATCACATTCCTTACCAGGGAACATTATCCAGTAGTCTCCTTAGGGCCATCCTTTACTCACAAGATCACATTCCATACCAGGGAACATATTATCCAGAGTGATTTAAAGTCAATTCTAAATATGAAATGTCCACAAGACAGTCAGTAAACCATAATAATCATAATATTTTATTCAATACAATATACACAGTCAGTAATACATAAAATCACAAGGAACACTTCAAGCATCCTTATTCATTGGGGTTTTCTGTACGAGTTCTTCACTCTTAAAGAGCAAGGCTTCACTCGACTGACTAGTGACGATCGCTCGCTCTACGAAATGTCCTGCGGAGGCAAAGGGAAGATAGAAGAGGTGTCAGATATAGCTCGGCACGGTGCCTAGGGCTAGTCTATTGGTAGTGCTGCCGTCCCTGATCCACATACGCACCGGAGCAGAGGGAGATCCTTCCCCTGTCCTGTCCCTCTAACCACTCTTAAAAATGTTCCTTCATTTCATAATAATAAAAATACTAAGTAGATGTACCTATAGACAGCTGTTCTAGTCTCATGGGTTCTAAGTAGGGGATTCCATGTAGATGTACCTATAGACAGCTGTTCTAGTCTCATGGGTTCTAAGTAGGGGATTCCATGTAGATGTACCTATAGACAGCTGTACTAGTATTCTGGGTTCTAAGTAGGGGATTCCATGTAGATGTACCTATAGACAGCTGTACTAGTCTCATGGGTTCTAAGTAGGGGATTCCATGTAGATGTACCTATAGACAGCTGTACTAGTCTTCTGGGTTCTAAGTAGGGGATTCCATGTAGATGTACCTATAGACAGCTGTACTAGTCTTCTGGGTTCTAAGTAGGGGATTCCATGTAGATGTACCTATAGACAGCTGTACTAGTCTTCTGGGTTCTAAGTAGGGGATTCCATGTAGATATACCTATAGACAGCTGTACTAGTCTTCTGGGTTCTAAGTAGGGGATTCCATGTAGATGTACCTATAGACAGCTGTTCTAGTCTTCTGGGTTCTAAGTAGGGAATTACATGTAGATGTACCTATAGACAGCTGTTCTAGTCTTCTGGGTTCTAAGTAGGGGATTCCATGTAGATGTACCTATAGACAGCTGTACTAGTCTTCTGGGTTCTAAGTAGGGGATTCCATGTAGATGTACCTATAGACAGCTGTTCTAGTCTTCTGAGTTCTAAGTAGGGAATTTCCACATCATGGATATAGACAGCTGTACCAGTCTTCTGATTCTAAGTAGGAGACACCATGTTACATTGTTAATGGATATCTCAGTGGAGACCACCTTTTCAGATGCAATAAGAGACAGCTGTTACTAGTTTAATGGATTCTAAGTGGAGATTCCTTGTAGATGTCAATAGGAGACAGCTTTACTATCTTCTGTTCTAAGGGATATTCAGTGTAGATGTACCTACAGCTGTTCTAGTCTTCTAGGAGTTCTACCATAATACATTAAGGGATATATCCTAGTGGAGACCACCTGTTCCAGATCAATAGGAGACACCATATTACATTGTTTAATGGGATATATCAGTGGAGACCACCTCTTCCTGAGCAGTAGGAGACACCATATTACATTGTTTAAGGGATATATCACTGGAGACCACCTCTTCCAGATCAATAGGAGACACCATATTACATTAATGGATATATCAGTGGAGACCACCTCTTCCTGAGCAATAGGAGACACCATATTACATTGTTTAATGGATATATCACTGGAGACCACCTCTTCCAGGTCAATAGGAGACACCATATTACATTGTTTAATGGATATATCAGTGGAGACCACCTCTTCCTGAGCAATAGGAGACACCATAATACATTAATGGATATATCAGTGGAGACCACCTCTTCCAGGTCAATAGGAGACACCATAATACATTAATGGATATATCAGTGGAGACCACCTCTTCCAGATCAATAGGAGACACCATATTACATTGTTTAAGGGATATATCAGTGGAGACCACCTCTTTCAGGGCAATAGGAGACACCATATTACATTGTTTAATGGATATCAGTGGAGACCACCTCTTCCAGGTCAATAGGAGACACCATATTACATTAAGGGATATATCAGGGGAGACCACCTCTTTCAGGACAATAGGAGACACCATAATACATTAAGGGATATATCAGTGGAGACCACCTCTTTCAGGACAATAGGAGACACCATAATACATTAAGGGATATATCAGTGGAGACCACCTCTTTCAGGGCAATAAGAGACACCATAATACATTGTTTAATGGATATATCAGTGGAGACCACCTCTTCCTGATCAGTAGGAGACACCATATTACATTGTTTAATGGATATATCAGTGGAGACCACCTCTTCCAGGGTAATAGGAACACCATATTACATTAATGGATATATCAGTGGAGACCACCTCTTCAGATCAATAGGAGACACCATATTACATTGTTTAATGGATATATCAGTGGAGACCACCTCTTTCAGATCAATAGGAGACACCATATTACATTGTTTAAGGGATATATCACTGGAGACCACCTCTTCCAGGGCAATAGGAAACACCATATTACATTGTTTAATGGATATATCAGTGGAGACCACCTCTTCCAGGTCAATAGGAGACACCATATTACATTAAGGGATATATCAGTGGAGACCACCTCTTCCAGATCAATAGGAGACACCATTTACATTGTTTAAGGGATATATCAGTGGAGACCACCTCTTTCAGGGCAATAGGAGACACCATATTACATTGTTTAATGGATATATCAGTGGAGACCACCTCTTTCAGGGCAATAGGAGACACCATATTACATTGTTTAAGGGATATATCAGTGGAGACCACCTCTTCCAGGACAATAGGAGACACCATATTACATTGTTTAAGGGATATATCAGTGGAGACCACCTCTTTCAGGGCAATAAGAGACACCATATTACATTGTTTAATGGATATATCAGTGGAGACCACCTCTTTCAGGGCAATAGGAGACACCATATTACATTGTTTAATGGATATATCAGTGGAGACCACCTCTTTCAGGGCAATAGGAAACACCATATGTCTCTATATACTCAGCCAGGGAAAGGGAGAATCATGTCTAAACCAATTTAGGATGGTTAATTTTATAACTTGAGATATAGCTGAATTTATCTATGATCTTCAATGCGTTTGGGAGCGATTGAGATACAGAAAAATATTGTCTATGTATAACGAGATGACGTGATTAGCAGATTTTAGGGAAATTCGTGTTTTTGTCGATTCACGAATTACCTGGGAAAGGAGTTCAATGGATTTTAAAAATAGCAGAGGAGAAATCGGATCGCCTTGTCTGCTGCTTCTAGTGATTTTTATTTATTATTTTATTTATCTGTTATTTTACCAGGTAAGTTGACTGAGAACATGTTCTCATTTGCAGCAACGACCTGGGGAATAGTTACAGGGGAGAGGAGGGGGATTAATGTGCCAATTGTAAACTGATGCTGAACGGAGCAGATCATTGCCTGTTAGAACTATGGCTGATGGATTGGCATATAGGATTTTAATCATATGAATGAAATTTGAGCCAATGCCATAGGTTCAGACCGGTTGTTTTTATTTCTATACCTACCTATTGTTCACCTAATACATATTTTTGCACTATTGGTTAGAGCCTATCAGTAAGCATGTCACTAAGGTCTACTACACCTGTTATATTCAGCATTTCACTGTAAGGTCTACTACACCTGTTATATTCAGCATTTCACTGTAAGGTCTACTACACCGGTTGTATTCAGCATTTCACTGTAAGGTCTACTACACCTGTTGTATTCAGCATTTCACTGTGAGGCCTACTACACCTGTTGTATTCAGCATTTCACTGTAAGGTCTACTACACCTGTTGTATTCAGCATTTCACTGTAAGGTCTACTACACCTGTTGTATTAAGCATTTCACTGTAAGGTCTACTACATCTGTTGTATTCAGCATTTTACTGTAAGGTCTACTACACCGGTTGTATTCAGCATTTCACTGTAAGGTCTACTACACCTGTTGTATTAAGCATTTAACTGTAAGGTCTACTACACCTGTTGTATTCAGCATTTCACTGTGAGGTCTACTACACCTGTTGTATTCAGCATTTCACTGTAAGGTCTACTACACCTGTTGTATTCAGCATTTCACTGTGAGGTCTACTACACCTGTTGTATTCAGCATTTCACTGTAAGGTCTACTACACCTGTTGTATTCAGCATTTCACTGTAAGGTCTACTACACCTGTTGTATTCAGCATTTCACTGTAAGGTCTACTACACCTGTTTTATTCAGCATTTCACTGTAAGGTCTACTACACCTGTTGTATTCAGCATTTCACTGTAAGGTCTACTACACCGGTTGTATTCGGTGCACGTGACAAATAAACTTTGATTTGATGTTTGTCAAATCAAATGAATTCATCATCATGGTAGGTACGTACCGAAGCTAGCCGGCCGGTGAGAGCAAACATCCTCGACGACAGTCTGCATGTTGGCTATAAGCTGTTCCTTGGACATGTCCAGCTGTGGGGAGGAAAAATGTTAAGCAGTTTTTATTTCTTCTGTTAAAAAGTAGACTCAGCTAAATGACAGCTGCCACGAGTAGCATCGTATCCATTGCCATTAGCGAGATAATGTGATTAGTACTGAATACAAGGTAAACCAGTGGATTCTTCACACTAACAGACAGGGATGAACTGGCTCTGACTGCATGTAACTATTTTACCCAGGAGCCACTGCGGCCCCTCACGAGTTCTGATTTCTTTTATGGCCCCTTAGCCCGATCAAAGTTAGCCAACCCTGCACGAAAACATCCTCTACCATTTCAAGCTTTAAAATAACAGCCATACTACACAAAAGCAAGCTTTGTTTTTATACTGACAAGACCATCAGGCTTGACTGAGTGAGCCGTTTGCTAGTAGTAGTTCTGGTACCAGCCTTTATTTCTTAGACTGAGTGAGTCGTTTTCTAGTAGTAGTTCTGGTACCAGCCTTTACCTCTGACTGACTGAGTCGTTTTCTAGTAGTAGTTCTGGTACCAGCCTTTACCTCTGACTGACTGATCCGTTTTCTAGTAGTGGTTCTGGTACCAGCCTTTACTTCTTTGACTGAGTCGTTTTCTAGTAGTGGTTCTGGTACCAGCCTTTACCTCTGACTGACTGAGTCGTTTTCTAGTAGTAGTTCTGGTACCAGCCTTTACCTCTGACTGACTGAGCCGTTTTCTAGTAGTAGTTCTGGTACCAGCCTTTACCTCTGACTGACTGAGCCGTTTTCTAGTAGTGGTTCTGGTACCAGCCTTTACCTGACTGACTGAGTCGTTTTCTAGTAGTAGTTCTGGTACCAGCCTTTACCTCTGACTGACTGACAGCCGTTTTCTAGTAGTAGTTCTGGTACCAGCCTTTACCTCTGACTGACTGAGTCGTTTTCTAGTAGTAGTTCTGGTACCAGCCTTTACCTCTTTGACTGAGTGAGCCGTTTGCTAGTAGTAGTTCTGGTACCAGCCTTTATTTCTTAGACTGAGTGAGTCGTTTTCTAGTAGTAGTTCTGGTACCAGCCTTTACCTCTGACTGACTGAGCCGTTTTCTAGTAGTAGTTCTGGTACCAGCCTTTACCTCTGACTGACTGATCCGTTTTCTAGTAGTAGTTCTGGTACCAGCCTTTACCTCTGACTGAGTGAGCCGTTTGCTAGTAGTAGTTCTGGTACCAGCCTTTATTTCTTAGACTGAGTGAGTCGTTTTCTAGTAGTAGTTCTGGTACCAGCCTTTACCTCTGACTGACTGAGCCGTTTTCTAGTAGTAGTTCTGGTACCAGCCTTTACCTCTGACTGACTGAGTCGTTTTCTAGTAGTAGTTCTGGTACCAGCCTTTACCTCTTAGACTGACTGAGTCGTTTTCTAGTAGTAGTTCTGGTACCAGCCTTTACCTCTTAGACTGACAGTCGTTTTCTAGTAGTAGTTCTGGTACCAGCCTTTACCTCTGACTGAGTGAGCCGTTTTCTAGTAGTAGTTCTGGTACCAGCCTTTACCTCTGACTGAGTGAGCCGTTTTCTAGTAGTAGTTCTGGTACCAGCCTTTACCTCTGACTGACTGAGTCGTTTTCTAGTAGTAGTTCTGGTACCAGCCTTTACCTCTGACTGACTGATCCGTTTTCTAGTAGTAGTTCTGGTACCAGCCTTCACCTCTGACTGACTGAGCCGTTTTCTAGTAGTAGTTCTGGTACCAGCCTTTACCTCTGACTGAGTGAGCCGTTTGCTAGTAGTAGTTCTGGTACCAGCCTTTATTTCTTAGACTGAGTGAGTCGTTTTCTAGTAGTAGTTCTGG
Source organism: Oncorhynchus keta (assembly GCF_023373465.1). Lineage (NCBI taxonomy): Eukaryota > Metazoa > Chordata > Actinopteri > Salmoniformes > Salmonidae > Oncorhynchus > Oncorhynchus keta. The sequence continues at coordinate 7,673,220 of NC_068434.1, forward strand.
TACCAGCCTTTACCTCTGACTGACTGAGCCGTTTTCTAGTAGTAGTTCTGGTACCAGCCTTTACCTCTGACTGACTGAGTCGTTTTCTAGTAGTAGTTCTGGTACCAGCCTTTACCTCTTAGACTGACTGAGTCGTTTTCTAGTAGTAGTTCTGGTACCAGCCTTTACCTCTTAGACTGACAGTCGTTTTCTAGTAGTAGTTCTGGTACCAGCCTTTACCTCTGACTGAGTGAGCCGTTTTCTAGTAGTAGTTCTGGTACCAGCCTTTACCTCTGACTGACTGAGTCGTTTTCTAGTAGTGGTTCTGGTACCAGCCTTTACTTCTTTGACTGACTGAGCCGTTTTCTAGTACCAGTCTTTATTTCCTTAAACCTTTATTTTATAGATACGTCATTGAGATGTATTTTAAATTGTGATAAAACTTTTTTTTTTTGTCAACATAACAGTGTATTGGACACAGTCAGATATATATATATATATATATATATCTAAAGAGCCTGTCTTCATTCCTGTAACTGCTTACCTATATAATATTATTGAGCTGATCAGAGGGATATGGAGCTAAAAGCTGATCAATAGGCAGTTCATTACCTCTGTCAGAGGGATATGGAGCTAAAAGCTGATCAATAGGCAGTTCATTACCTCTGTCAGAGGGATATGGAGCTAATAGCTGATCAATAGGCAGTTCATTACCTCTGTCAGAGGGATATGGAGCTAATAGCTGATCAATAGGCAGTTCATTACCTCTGTCAGAGGGATATGGAGCTAATAGCTGATCAATAGGCAGTTCATTACCTCTGTCAGAGGGATGTGGAGCTAAAAGCTGATCAATAGGCAGTTCATTACCTCTGTCAGAGGGATGTGGAGCTAAAAGCTGATCAATAGGCAGTTCATTACCTCTGTCAGAGGGATATGGAGTTAAAAGTTGTTTGTATTTTATTTACTTTTGCAATAAAAGATGGTGACGCTACTGTAATACACATTTACAACAGGCCTATATCCAAAAATACATACAGCCCACTGAGATATGTACACACACACACACACAACCAGTCAAAGTTTGGACACACCTACTCAATCCAGGGTTTTTAGTTATTTCTACTCTGTTCTACATTGTAGAATAATAGTGAAGATATCAACACTATGAAATAACACGTATGGTATCATGTAGTAACTTAAAAAGGGTGGCTACTTTGACGAAACTAAAATATATTTTGATTTGTTTGACACATGATTCCATGTGTTGTTATTCTACAATGTAGAAAATAGTAAAAAAAAATAAAAAATAAAACTTAAATGAGTAAGTGTCCAAACTTTTGGCTGGTGCTTTAAATATATACATATACACAATTTAAATAGCAGGACACCGTAAAGTCCACTATCCCTCTGAAGAGTATGATGTTGGAAGCCCCTCTATGAGTGAGGCTGTTTGAGAAGGTTTGAATCCTAAGAAAACCTGCCTTACACATTGTTGGAATTACAATAGACCAACATAGCTACGGTAGTCGGTCAACACTGTAGTAGGTCAACACGGTAGTAGGTCAACACTGTAGTAGGTCAACACTGTAGTAGGTCAACACTGTAGTAGGTCAACACGGTAGTAGGTCAACACGGTAGTAGGTCAACACGGTAGTAGGTCAACACTGTAGTAGGTCAACACTGTAGTAGGTCAACACTGTAGTAGGTCAACACTGTAGTAGGTCAACACTGTAGTAGGTCAACACTGTAGTAGGTCAACACTGTAGTAGGTCAACACTGTAGTAGGTCAACACTGTAGCAGGTCAACACGGTAGTAGGTCAACACTGTAGTAGGTCAACACGGTAGTAGGTCAACACGGTAGTAGGTCAACACGGTAGTAGGTCAACACGGTAGTAGGTCAACACGGTAGTAGGTCAACACGGTAGTAGGTCAACACGGTAGTAGGTCAACACTGTAGTAGGTCAACACTGTCAACACTGTAGTAGGTCAACACTGTAGTAGGTCAACACGGTAGTAGGTCAACACTGTAGTAGGTCAACACGGTAGTAGGTCAACACTGTAGTAGGTCAACACTGTAGTAGGTCAACACGGTAGTAGGTCAACACTGTAGTAGGTCAACACGGGTCAACACGGTAGTAGGTCAACACTGTAGTAGGTCAACACGGTAGTAGGTCAACACGGTAGTAGGTCAACACGGTAGTAGGTCAACACGGTAGTAGGTCAACACGGTAGTAGGTCAGTAGGTCAACACTGTAGTAGGTCAACACTGTAGGTCAACACGGTAGTAGGTCAACACTGTAGTAGGTCAACACGGTAGTAGGTCAACACTGTAGTAGGTCAACACGGTAGTAGGTCAACACTGTAGTAGGTCAACACTGTAGTAGGTCAACACTGTAGTAGGTCAACACTGTAGTAGGTCAACACTGTAGTAGGTCAACACTGTAGTAGGTCAACACTGTAGTAGGTCAACACAGCAGGTCAACACTGTAGGTCAACACGGTAGTAGGTCAACACGGTAGTAGGTCAACACTGTAGTAGGTCAACACTGTAGTAGGTCAACACGGTAGTAGGTCAACACTGTAGTAGGTCAACACTGTAGTAGGTCAACACTGTAGTAGGTCAACACTGTAGTAGGTCAACACGCAGTAACACTGTAGGTCAACACTGTAGTAGGTCAACACTGTAGTAGGTCAACACGGTAGTAGGTCAACACTGTAGTAGGTCAACACTGTAGTAGGTCAACACTGTAGTAGGTCAACACTGTAGTAGGTCAACACTGTAGTAGGTCAACACTGTAGTAGGTCAACACGGTAGTAGGTCAACACGGTAGTAGGTCAACACTGTAGTAGGTCAACACGGTAGTAGGTCAACACTGTCAACACGTAGGTCAACACTGTAGTAGGTCAACACTGTAGTAGGTCAACACTGTAGTAGGTCAACACGGTAGTAGGTCAACACTGTAGTAGGTCAACACTGTAGTAGGTCAACACTGTAGTAGGTCAACACGGTAGTAGGTCAACACTGTAGTAGGTCAACACTGGTAGTAGGTCAACACTGGTAGTAGGTCAACACGGTAGTAGGTCAACACTGTAGCAGGTCAACACTGTAGTAGGTCAACACTGTAGTAGGTCAACACGGTAGTAGGTCAACACTGTAGTAGGTCAACACTGTAGTAGGTCAACACGGTAGTAGGTCAACACTGTAGTAGGTCAACACTGTAGTAGGTCAACACTGTAGTAGGTCAACACTGTAGTAGGTCAACACTGTAGTAGGTCAACACTGTAGTAGGTCAACACTGTAGTAGGTCAACACGGTAGTAGGTCAACACGGTAGTAGGTCAACACTGTAGTAGGTCAACACTGTAGTAGGTCAACACGGTAGTAGGTCAACACGGTAGTAGGTCAACACTGTAGTAGGTCAACACTGTAGTAGGTCAACACTGTAGTAGGTCAACACGGTAGTAGGTCAACACGGTAGTAGGTCAACACTGTAGTAGGTCAACACGGTAGTAGGTCAACACGGTAGTAGGTCAACACTGTAGTAGGTCAACACTGTAGTAGGTCAACACGGTAGTAGGTCAACACTGTAGTAGGTCAACACTGTAGTAGGTCAACACTGTAGTAGGTCAACACGGTAGTAGGTCAACACGGTAGTAGGTCAACACGGTAGTAGGTCAACACTGTAGTAGGTCAACACTGTAGTAGGTCAACACGGTAGTAGGTCAACACTGTAGTAGGTCAACACTGTAGCAGGTCAACACTGTAGTAGGTCAACACTGTAGTAGGTCAACACGGTAGTAGGTCAACACGGTAGTAGGTCAACACGGTAGTAGGTCAACACGGTAGGTCAACACTGTAGGGTCAACACGGTAGTAGGTCAACACTAGCAGGTCAACACTGTAGGTCAACACTGTAGTAGGTCAACACTGTAGTAGGTCAACACTGTAGCAGGTCAACACTGTAGTAGGTCAACACGGTAGTAGGTCAACACGGTAGTAGGTCAACACGGTAGTAGGTCAACACTGTAGTAGGTCAACACTGTAGTAGGTCAACACGGTAGTAGGTCAACACTGTAGTAGGTCAACACGGTAGTAGGTCAACACGGTAGTAGGTCAACACGGTAGTAGGTCA
>NC_068434.1:7679829-7721470 GCF_023373465.1 Oncorhynchus keta
GAGAGAGAGAGAGAGGTCAGAGAGAGAGAGAGAGAGAGAGACAGAGAGAGAGAGAGACAGAGAGAGAGAGAGACAGAGAGAGGTCAGAGACAGAGAGAGAGAGACAGAGAGAGAGAGACAGAGAGAGAGAGACAGAGAGACAGAGAGAGAGAGACAGAGAGAACAGAGAGAGACAGAGAGAGAGAGAGATAGACAGAGAGAGAGACAGAGAGACAGAGACAGAGAGACAGAGAGAGAGAGACAGAGAGAGAGAAACAGAGACAGAGAGAGAGAGACAGAGAGAGAGACAGAGAGAGCGAGAGAGAGAGACAGAGAGAGATGACAGACAGAGAGAGAGAGAGACAGAGAGAGAGAGAGACAGAGAGAGAGAGACAGAGAGAGCGAGACAGAGAGACAGAGAGAGAGAGACAGAGAGAGAGACAGAGAGAGAGACAGAGAGAGACAGAGAGACAGAGAGAGAGAGACAGAGAGAGACAGAGAGACAGAGAGAGAAATATGGTTGTCATGTACTCGTAACTTCTACATCTCCGAGCCTGGTTCGTCAAGTAAAGCTGGGGGGCTTAAAAACAGAAAATACAGACCACTTACCCGCAGGCATTTTGTTGACAGCGTTCATTACGATAAGTACGTTAGCCTATTCTAGAGAAATGTGTTCGATTTAAAAACATTTTTGCTGACATGAATGATATTTAAGGATGGCTACAACCATCAAACTAGCAGTGGTTCATAGGATAATAAAATAACTGTGGTACAAATGAATGTTAGAAAATAAAATGTATCATTGAAATTGCATCGATTCAGGCAATTTGTTACAGTATGGATTTTTGTTAATATTTCCTCTACGTTTCTTTCTTCCAGGGAATTTCTTTGCCACTGTGCTGATTGCTCTTTGGCGGATTTAAGGCGGGTTACTGTAAAGGACTTTTGTAAAGAGGACTATATACGCAAATACAATTTGATTGATTGGTTGGTTGGTTACTGGAGTGTGACCTACCTCTCTTGTTCTTCGGGAACTTCTTGCGCAGTTTGTTCTTCAGCGGCAGTAGTTTGGAGATCATGTCTGGGACCGCTACGTAGAAATCTGCATCCACTTCATCATCTAAGATCTACAATCATTAAGGACAACGGGTTGAGACATTAACTAAAACTAATGTGTGTGTAGGGGGTGGGGGGGGGGGGCAGAGAGAGAGAGAGACACAGAGAGAGAGAGAGAGAGACAGAGACACACAGAGAAAGACAGACAGACAGAGACACACAGAGACAGAGACACAGAGAGAGAGACAGAGACTTGTGAAACTCACTTTCTGCACAAGGTCGGCCCCTCCCACAAAGGCAGCTCCGTTCTCCTGGGCTACTTTAACTTGATCAGGATTCTGTACAGAAATAGACATAATGGATACAGTGTCATTTATTTTCACAGTAATATCATATGAGCACAATGCATGGGACCTATCCTGACATGGGGGGGGGGGGGTCTATGAAGGTAACTCCCAATCACAGTTGATTCGTGATGTGCGCAGGATACAGCTGCTGTAAACAGCACCGTGAAGTGCAAGTGTCATGGAACGTTACGTTAAGTGTGTTTATTTTAACTAAGAATTCACCCTCTGTATAATAAATGATAGAGATGTAATATGTAATTTAGCAGATATTCACCCTCTGTATAATAAATGATATAAATATAATATGTAATTTAGCAGATATTCACCCTCTGTATAATAAATGATAGAGATGTAATATGTAATTTAGCAGATATTCACCCTCTGTATAATAAATTATAGAGATGTAATATGTAATTTAGCAGATATTCACCCTCTGTATAATAAATTATAGAGATGTAATATGTAATTTAGCAGATATTCACCCTCTGTATAATAAATGATAGAGATGTAATATGTCATTTAGCAGAGGCTTACAGTAAAGTGAATGCATACATGTTTTGTTTGCGCAATGCGGGATTTGAACCCACGACCTTGATGTTGCTAGCGATACTTCCTTACTGTGGCACACAGAGGAGCCTCGAAGCCTCTTTTTACTGAAACATGCTAGTTGACATACAGAAACATGCTAGTTGACATACAGAAACATGCTAGTTGACATACAGAAACATGCTAGTTGACATACAGAAACATGCTAGTTGACATACAGAAACATGCTAGTTGACATACAGAAACATGCTAGTTGACATACAGAAACATGCTAGTTGACATACAGAAACATGCTAGTTGACATACAGAAACATGCTAGTTGACATACAGAAACATGCTAGTTGACATACAGAAACATGCTAGTTGACATACAGAAACATGCTAGTTGACATACAGAAACATGCTAGTTGACATACAGATCGTGTATTTTCATAAATCACCGCCAGCTCAACAAAAAATAATTTCAATAGAATAACGGATTAAAAAAAAATATATTTTTTTTAAATGACTTTAGGAGGAACTCAGCAATGACCGTCAATGAAGACACAGTAGATTTATCAATTTAATATGTATTTAGTTAGGACGAAAGGGGGATGATCAAGTATAAACAGTAGTTGATAGTCAGATAATCTACCTCTGTGAAAACCGCAACTTTGTTGACTTCTGTCTTGAACGGATGAGGCAAATGAACCGTGCTGACAAAGGGATCCACTTTTTTCTGCAAGAGAAGATTCAAACCAAGCAAGTAAATATACATCTTCAAAAATACATCTTTGTGCAGCTGTGAACTCAGTCTACATTTTAAAAAAAAACAATATGCGCGGAACAGATGAAGAAATCTGGATTTGACTAAACAATATTTACCTTCCTAGACTTCCATGACATAGGTCACCATGACAACACAAAGTGTACTTCCCAAACGGCACACCAGCCAGTACGTAGTGCACTACTTTTGAACAGATTCTTTAGGGCTCTGGTGAAAGTAGTGCACTATATAGGGAACAGGGTGACATAGGGCTCTGGTGAAAGTAGTGCACTATATAGGGAACAGGGTGCCATAGGGCCCTGGTGAAAGTAGGTCACTATATAGGGAACAGGGTGACATAGGGCTCTGGTGAAAGTAGGTCACTATATAGGGAACAGGGTGGCATAGGGCCCTGGTCTAAAGTAATAATAATAATAATAATAATAATAATAATATAATAATATATGCCATTTAGCAGACGCTTTTATCCAAAGCGACTTACAGTCATGTGTGCATACATTCTACGTATGGGTGGTCCCGGGGATCGAACCCACTACCCTGGCGTTACAAGCGCCATGCTCTACCAACTGAGCTACAAAATCTGCAAAGTAGTGCACTATATAGGGAACAGGGTGGCATAGGACTCTGGTCAAAAGTAGTGCACTATATAGGGAACAGGGTGGCATAGAGCCCTGGTCTAAAGTAGTGCACTATATAGGGAACAGGGTGGCATAGGACTCTGGTCAAAAGTAGTGCACTATATAGGGAACAGGGTGGCATTTGAGACACAACCCAACCCAAAATTGGGTTTCACTTTAATTGGGTTTCGTTTGAACTTTCCTCCCTGTTAAAATGTTTTATCTTAGTTCCGGGGGCTCTGGATGTATTCTGCATTTCAATCTATGATTGTTACACACATTTTTTTAAACTTTTGTATTAATGATACAGTACTGTGAGGAAGTACGTACAACCCCTGAAAAGTTAATAAAATACACATTTTGGACATTAGGATATGTGATCTTCATTTCAACACTGACAGAGAAAGGTACCCTGAATACAACAAATAACACTCAAATTATATTTGCAACCATTTATCTAACAAAATTTTACAGAAATTAAATGTCCTTGTGCAGAAAAAAATGAGTACAACCCACTTCAATAGCTTGTGTTGCCCCAGAAACCACTTCAATAGCTTGTGTTGCCCCAGAAACCACTTCAATAGCTTGTGTTGCCCCAGAAACCACTTCAATAGCTTGTGTTGCCCCAGAAACCACTTCAATAGCTTGTGTTGCCCCCAGAAACCACTTCAATAGCTTGTGTTGCCCCCAGAAACCACTTCAATAGCTTGTGTTGCCCCAGAAACCACTTCAATAGCTTGTGTTGCCCCAGAAACCACTTCAATAGCTTGTGTTGCCCCAGAAACCACTTCAATAGCTTGTGTTGCCCCAGAAACCACTTCAATAGCTTGTGTTGCCCCAGAAACCACTTCAATAGCTTGTGTTGCCCCAGAAACCACTTCAATAGCTTGTGTTGCCCCAGAAACCACTTCAATAGCTTGTGTTGCCCCAGAAACCACTTCAATAGCTTGTGTTGCCCCAGAAACCACTTCAATAGCTTGTGTTGCCCCAGAAACCACTTCAATAGCTTGTGTTGCCCCTAGAAACCACTTCAATAGCTTGTGTTGCCCCCAGAAACCACTTCAATAGCTTGTGTTGCCCCAGAAACCACTTCAATAGCTTGTGTTGCCCCAGAAACCACTTCAATAGCTTGTGTTGCCCCAGAAACCACTTCAATAGCTTGTGTTGCCCCAGAAACCACTTCAATAGCTTGTGTTCCCCTAGAAACCACTTCAATAGCTTGTGTTGCCCCAGAAACCACTTCAATAGCTTGTGTTGCCCCAGAAACCACTTCAATAGCTTGTGTTGCCCCAGAAACCACTTCAATAGCTTGTGTTGCCCCAGAAACCACTTCAATAGCTTGTGTTGCCCCCAGAAACCACTTCAATAGCTTGTGTTGCCTCCAGAAACCACTTCAATAGCTTGTGTTGCCCCAGAAACCACTTCAATAGCTTGTGTTGCCCCAGAAACCACTTCAATAGCTTGTGTTGCCCCAGAAACCACTTCAATAGCTTGTGTTGCCCCAGAAACCACTTCAATAGCTTGTGTTGCCCCAGAAACCACTTCAATAGCTTGTGTTGCCCCAGAAACCACTTCAATAGCTTGTGTTGCCCCAGAAACCACTTCAATAGCTTGTGTTGCCCCCAGAAACCACTTCAATAGCTTGTGTTGCCCCCAGAAACCACTTCAATAGCTTGTGTTGCCTCCAGAAACCACTTCAATAGCTTGTGTTGCCCCAGAAACCACTTCAATAGCTTGTGTTGCCCCCAGAAACCACTTCAATAGCTTGTGTTGCCCCAGAAACCACTTCAATAGCTTGTGTTGCCCCAGAAACCACTTCAATAGCTTGTGTTGCCCCAGAAACCACTTCAATAGCTTGTGTTGCCCCAGAAACCACTTCAATAGCTTGTGTTGCCCCAGAAACCACTTCAATAGCTTGTGTTGCCCCAGAAACCACTTCAATAGCTTGTGTTGCCCCCAGAAATCACTTCATGTAGGCGTTTCTTGTGACTATCAGTCGACTGGGAGGAGTTTTTGTTCACTCTTGCATGTAGGGCCGCTTCATGTCTCCCTCAGCATTTCTACAGGATCAACACCTGGGCGTTGACTCCATAACCCTCCATTTCTACAGGATCAACACCTGGGCTTTGACTCCATAACCCTCCATTTCTACAGGATCAACACCTGGGCTTTGACTCCATAACCCTCCATTTCTACAGGATCAACACCTGGGCTTTGACTCCATAACCCTCAGCATTTCTACAGGATCAACACCTGGGCTTTGACTCCATAACCCTCCATTTCTACAGGATCAACACTGGGCTTTGACTCCATAACCCTCCATTTCTACAGGATCAACACCTGGGCTTTGACTCCATATAACCCTCAGCATTTCTACAGGATCAACACCTGGGCATTGACTCCATAACCCTCAGCATTTCTACAGGATCAACACCTGGGCATTGACTCCATAACCCTCAGCATTTCTACAGGATCAACACCTGGGCTTTGACTCCATAACCCTCAGCATTTCTACAGGATCAACACCTGGGCTTTGACTCCATAACCCTCAGCCTTTCTACAGGATCAACACCTGGGCTTTGACTCCATAACCCTCAGCATTTCTACAGGATCAACACCTGGGCTTTTGACTCCATAACCCTACATTTCTACAAGTCTTCACATCTTCAGTCTTGATCTGCTACACGGAGCGGCAGGGTAGCCTAGTTGTTAGAGTGTAGAGGCGGCAGGGTAGCCTAGTTGTTAGAGTGTAGAGGCGGCAGGGTAGCCTAGTTGTTAGAGTGTAGAGGCGGCAGGGTAGCCTAGTTGTTAGAGTGGAGAGGCGGCAGGGTAGCCTAGTTGTTAGAGTGGAGAGGCGGCAGGGTAGCCTAGTGGTTAGAGTGTAGAGGCGGCAGGGTAGCCTAGTTGTTAGAGTGGAGAGGCGGCAGGGTAGCCTAGTTGTTAGAGTGGAGAGGCGGCAGGGTAGCCTAGTGGTTAGAGTGGAGAGGCGGCAGGGTAGCCTAGTGGTTAGAGTGGAGAGGCGGCGGGGTAGCCTAGTTGTTAGAGTGGAGAGGCGGCGGGGTAGCCTAGTTGTTAGAGTGTAGAGGCGGCGGGGTAGCCTAGTTGTTAGAGTGGAGAGGCGGCGGGGTAGCCTAGTTGTTAGAGTGTAGAGGCGGCAGGGTAGCCTAGTGGTTAGAGTGTAGAGGCGGCAGGGTAGCCTAGTTGTTAGAGTGGAGAGGCGGCAGGGTAGCCTAGTTGTTAGAGTGGAGAGGCGGCAGGGTAGCCTAGTTGTTAGAGTGGAGAGGCGGCAGGGTAGCCTAGTTGTTAGAGTGTAGAGGCGGCAGGGTAGCCTAGTTGTTAGAGTGGAGAGGCGGCGGGGTAGCCTAGTTGTTAGAGTGGAGAGGCGGCGGGGTAGCCTAGTTGTTAGAGTGTAGAGGCGGCAGGGTAGCCTAGTTGTTAGAGTGGAGAGGCGGCGGGGTAGCCTAGTTGTTAGAGTGTAGAGGCGGCAGGGTAGCCTAGTGGTTACAGTGTAGAGGCGGCAGGGTAGCCTAGTTGTTAGAGTGTGGAGGCGGCAGGGTAGCCTAGTTGTTAGAGTGGAGAGGCGGCAAGGTAGCCTAGTTGTTAGAGTGTAGAGGCGGCAGGGTAGCCTAGTTGTTAGAGTGTAGAGGCGGCAGGGTAGCCTAGTTGTTAGAGTGTAGAGGCGGCAGGGTAGCCTAGTTGTTAGAGTGTAGAGGCGGCAGGGTAGCCTAGTTGTTAGAGTGGAGAGGCGGCGGGGTAGCCTAGTTGTTAGAGTGGAGAGGCGGCGGGGTAGCCTAGTTGTTAGAGTGGAGAGGCGGCAGGGTAGCCTAGTGGTTAGAGTGGAGAGGCGGCAGGGTAGCCTAGTTGTTAAGAGTGGAGAGGCGGCAGGGTAGCCTAGTTGTTAGAGTGGAGAGGCGGCAGGGTAGCCTAGTTGTTAGAGTGGAGAGGCGGCAGGGTAGCCTAGTTGTTAGAGTGGAGAGGCGGCAGGGTAGCCTAGTGGTTAGAGCTGCGGACTTCTAACTGGAAGGTTGAGAGTTCAAACCCCCGAGCGGACAAGGTACTAATCTGACGTTCTGCCCCTGAACAGGCTGTTAACCCACTGTTCCTAAGCCGTCATTGTAAATAATAATTTGTTCTTAACTGACTTGCCTAGGTAAACTAAAGGTAAACTAACTAACACTGTTCATGAACAGTTGCTCAAAAAGCGAGGTGACAGCATTTATTTTCTCCGAAGATAAGAACTAAAAATCTTCTTTTTTAAAATTTTTAAATATTTTTTTATATTTTTAAATCTGTTCTATTTTACCTTTTTCTCCAGCTTCATGTCCAACTTGAGGTTGATATAAACAGGCTGGTCCGTAGTTGTGTAGTCCAGCGTCTGGAAACCCTTCAGCATGTCCACGGCCACCGCGGTCTCGTACACCGGCTTGGGGTAGAACCTGGTCACGTACACGTCATCCACCGGCGCCCACGCGGTCAGCCCGTACGGTTTGTGACGACCTGTGTTGTCTATAGGCTTACGCTCTCTCTTCTCTTCTTTCTCTTTCTCATCTTTTTTGTCTTTTTTAAATATCCTGTAGAGAGAAAAATATGTTTTTATTAAATATGTTAATTTTGGTATATTGTGTGATGAATTATAATGTTTTATAAACAAGTTTTATTATTCTGTTTGAATTGTAATGTATAGTCGTGGCCAAAAGTTTTGAGAATGACACAAATATACATTTTCAGAGTCTGCTGCCTCAGTTTGTATAATGGCAATTTGCATATACTCCAGAATGTTATGAAGAATGATCAGATGTATTGCAAATAATTGCAAAGTCACTCTTTACCATGCAAATGAACTGAATCCCCAAAAAACATTTCAACTGCATTTCAGCCCTGTCACAAAAGGACCAGCTGACATCATGTCAGTGATTCTCTCCTTAACACAGGTGTGAGTGTTGACGTGGACAAGGCTGGAGATCACTCTGTCATGCTGATTGAGTTCGAATAACAGACTGGAAGCTTCTAAGGGAGGGTGGTGCTTGGAATCATTGTTCTTCCTCTGTCAACCATGGTTACCTGCAAGGAAACACGTGCCGTGTTGCTGTGAAGCCCTTTTTCATTGCTTTGCACAAAAAGGGCTTCACAGGCAAGGATATTGCTGCCAGTAAGATTGCACCTAAATCAACCATTTATCGGATCATCAAGAACTTCAAGAAGAGCGGTTCAATTGTTGTGAAGAAGGCTTCAGGGAGCCCAAGAAAGTCCAGCAAGCGCCAGGACCGTCTCCTAAAGTTGATTCAGCTGCGGGATCGGGGCACCACCAGTACAGAGCTTGCTCAGGAATGGCAGCAGGCAGGTGTGAGTGCATCTGCACACACAGTGAGGCAAAGACTTTTGTAGGATGGCCTGGTGTCAAGAAGGGCAGCAAAAAAGCCACTTCTCTCCAGGAAAAACATCAGGGACAGACTGATATTCTGCAAAAGGTACAGGGATTGGACTGCTGAGGACTGGGGTAAAGTCATTTTCTCTGATGAATCCCCATTTCCCATTGTTTGGAACATCCGGGAAAAAGCTTGTCCGGAGAAGACAAGGTGAGCGCTACCATCAGTCCTGTGTCATGCCAACAGCAAAGCATCCTGAGACCATTCATGTGTGGGGTTGCTTCTCAGCCAAGGGAGTGGGCTCACTCACAATTTTGCCTAAGAACACATCCATGAATAAAGAATGGTACCAACACATCCTCTGAGAGCAACATCTCCCCACCATCCATGAACAGTTTGGTGAGGAACAATGCCTTTTCCAGCATGATGGAGCACCTTGCCATAAGGCAAAAGTGATAACTAAGTTGCTCGGGGAACAAAACATTGATATTTTGGGTCAATGGCCAGGAAACTCCTCAGACCTTAATCCCATTGAGAACTTGTGGTCAATCCTCAAGAGGCGGGTGGACAAACAAAAACCCACAAATTCTGACAAACTCCAAGCATTGATTATGCAAGAATGGGCTGCCATCAGTCAGGATGTGGACCAGAAGTTAATTGACAGCATGCCAGGGCAGTTTGCAGAGGTCTTGAAAAAGAAGGGTCAACACTGCAAATATTGACTCTTTGCATCAACTTCATGTAATTGTCAATAAAAAGCCTTTGACACTTATGAAATGCTTGTAATTATACTTCAGTATTCCACAGTAACATCTGACAAAAATATCTAAAGACACTGAAGCAGCAAACTTTGTGGAAATAAATATGCGTAATTCTCAAAAATGTACACGACTGTATACAGGGTGCTCTTGTAAAAATAGATGTTTCATCTCAATGGACTCCCTGTAGAGATGAAATATGTTGTTTTTTTTTGTCTGATGGTGAATAATAATGTCTAAGATAAATGTATGCCTGCCTGTGTGTAAATGCTCATTCAGCAAACGGCACGTTTTATGTTCCACCTGACTCTGTGAACGGAGAACACGTGTGTGTGTGTGTGTGTGTGTGTGTGTGTGTGTGTGTGTGTGTGTGTGTGTGTGTGTGTGTGTGTGTGTGTGTGTGTGTGTGTGTGTGTGTGTGTGTGTGTGTGTGTGTGTGTGTGTGTGTGTGTGTGTGTGTGTGTGTGTGTGTGTGTGTGTGTGTGTGTGTGTGTGTGTGTGTGTGTGTGTGTGTGTGTGTGTGTGTGTGTGTGTGTGTGTGTGTGTGTGTGTGTGTGTGTGTGTGTGTGTGTGTGTGTGTGTGTGTGTGTGTGTGTGTGTGTGTGTGTGTGTGTGTGTGTGTGTGTGTGTGTGTGTGTGTGTGTGTGTGTGTGTGTGTGTGTGTGTGTGTGTGTGTGTGTGTGTGTGTGTGTGTGTGTGTGTGTGTGTGTGTGTGTGTGTGTGTGTGTGTGTGACTTACTTCGCGGCAGCATAGGTCCTAACAGGAAGATGTCTGAGTGCAACCGGAGAAACACTCCTATATGTTGGACCACCAGCCACCAGGAGATGTCTTTGGCCTCCTGCTAAAACTAAGAGAAAACCAACCACATAGCAAGTCAGCTTGATCATCACCACTAAATTCATTTTTCCAGAGGTGTAAAGTAACTAAGTTAAAATACTTTGAAGAACCAAGCTGGAATCCTTAAATGGTGAATCAACCACATTAAATTTACAAAGGAGTTAACAAAGGAGTTAACGCAGACAACAAACAGTTTTATTTCTCCCCCAGACATCGTATATAGACTTGTTTATACTGTATTATTGACTGTATGTTTGTTTTACTCCATGTGTAACTCTGTGTCGTATCTGTCGAACTGCTTTGCTTTATCTTGGCCAGGTCGCAATTGTAAATGAGAACTTGTTCTCAACTTGCCTACCTGGTTAAATAAAGGTGTTCTCAACTAGCCAACCTGGTTAAATAAAGGTGTTCTCCAACCTGGTTAAATAAAGGTGTTCTCAACTAGCCAACTGGTTAAATAAAGGTGTTCTCAACTAGCCTACCTGGTTAAATAAAGGTGTTCTCAACTAGCCTACCTGGTTAAAAAAAGGTGTTCTCAACTAGGCCTATGGCCTGGTTAAAACTATGCAGTTTTTTGTTTTTTTACGTGTTATTTCTTACATTAGTACCCCAGGTCATCTTAGGTTTCCATGTCGAGAAGAACTACTGAATAAAGATCAGTTCACCATCAGTACTATGTTTTCCGCCTCCTGTGTTCTGCCTTACAAACAGGACAACCGGAATGGTTAAATAAAGGTGTTTCTGGTCAGACTCCGAAAAAGGGCACATCGCGCACCTTCCCAGGCCAATGTCCAGTCTCTCGACAACAAGGTTGATGAAATCCGTGGCATTCCAGAGGGACATCAGAGACTGCAACGTTCTCTGCTTTACCATGGCTTAAAAGACGCTATAAGCCAGGTTTCTCCACGCATCGTCTCTCTGGTAAGAAGAGTGGCGGGGGCGTATGCCTCGTGACTAACGGGACATGGTGTGATGAAGGAAACATACAGGAACTCAAATCCTTCTGTTCACCTTTTAAATTCCTCACAATCAAATGTAGACCGCATTATCTTCCAAGAGAATTCTCTTCGATTATAATCACAGCCGTAGCAGACACATCGATGGCTCTGAACGAACTTTATTTAACTCTTTGCAAACTGGAAAACATTTATCCGGAGGCTGCATTCATTGTAGCTGGGGATTTTAACAAAGCCAATCTGAAAACAAGACTCCCTAAATTTTATCAGCATATCGTTCTCCTTGGATCATTGTTACTAACTTCCGCGACGCATATAAGGCCCTGACCACGTTTTGCTGATCCCTGCCTAAGGCAGAAATTAAAACAAGTTGAGGTCTCAACGCTGGTCAGACCAAGCCTACTGCTTCCATCACGTGGTTAAGATGGGAATATTGGTGTTCTCGGTGTGCTAGCCATACCTGGTTAAGCAACGATAAAAACATTTCCCTAACCAGAAACCGTGGATTGATGGCAGCATTCGTTGAAATAATCAGGTGTGTCTGGCAACATGACTGAATACAAACAGTGCAGCTATTCCTCCGCAAGGCTATTAAACAAGCTAAGTACAGAGACAAAGTGGAATTCAATTCAATGGCTCAGACACAAGAGGCATGTGGCAGGGTCTTAATCATACAAGATGAAATCCAGCCCAGTCACAGACCAGGATGTCTTGCTCCCAGGCAGACTAAATAACTTTTTGCCCGCTTTGAGGACAATACAGTGCCACCTGCAACGTTAAGCCGAGGTGAGTAAGACATTTAAACGTGTTCTCTGCAGGCCCACTAGCCTAGAGCATGCTGTTTACGGACATATTCAATCATCCCTATACCAGTCTGCTGTTCCCACATGCTTCAAGAGGGCCACCATTGTTCCTGTTCCCAAGAAAGCTAAGGTAACTGGCTTAAATTCCGTCATCATGAAGTGCTTTGAGAGACTAGTCAAGGACCATATCACCTCCACCCTACCTGCACCCTAGACCTGGTTAAAATAGGTCCACAGGTGCAATCTCAACCACACTGCACACTGCCCTAACCCACCTGGACAAGAGGAATAACTATGTGAGAATGCCATGGCTTTCAACACCATAGTACCCTCCAAGGTGTTGGGTCTCAACTGGGTAGCCTACCTGGTTAAATCTCCTCCCCGCTGAAACACGGGGGCCCCACAAGGGTGTTCTGAGCCCTCTCCTGTACTCCCTGTTCACAACTGCGTACGCACCTCAATCCAAGTGGGACAACACAACAGTGGTTAAATAAGGGAGGTGTTCAGGTAAATAACACACTAGTCAACAAAACTACCTGGTTAAAGTAAAGGGTGTTCTCACATCACAGACAAACTGAGCCTGACCTGGTTAAATAAAAGAAATTCGGTGTTCACAAACTTCTACAGATGCACAATCGAGCATCCTGGCGGGCTGTATCACCGCCTGGTTAAACCGTAAGGCTCTCCAGAGGGTAGTGAGGACTGCACAACGCATCACCGGGGGCAAAACTACCTGCCCTCCAGCCTACCTGTTACAGGAAGGCCATAAAGATCAAATCAACCACCCGAACCACTGCCTGTTCACCCCGGAAGGCGAGGTGGTTCAAAGCTGGGACCGAGAGACTGAAAAACAGCCTATCCTGGTTTAAACAGCCAAAGGTGTTCTGTCATTGACACTGACCCAACTCCAGCCATTTTAATAATGGGAATTGATGGGAATTATGTAAATATATCACTGCCACTTTAAACAATGCTTATAAATGTTAAAGGTGTTCATCATCGACTGCATCCTTATGTAACACATGTATCACTAGCCACTTTAACTATGCCACTTTGTTTACTTTGTCTACACACTCATCTCATATGTATATACTGTAATACCATCTACTGTATGTGTCTGTACCATCACTCATTCATATATCCTTATGCCTATCCTGGTTAAACAGTAGTTTTGGAATTGTTAGTTAGTTACTTGTTGGTTATCACTGCATTGTCGGAACTAGAAGCACAAGCATTTCGCTACCTGGTTAACAAATAAAATTGGTTTGATTTGATTTGAACTAGCCTACCTGGTTAAATAAAGGTGTTCTCAACTAGCCTACCTGGTTAAATAAAGGTGTTCTCAACTAGCCTACCTGGTTAAATAAAGGTGTTCTCAACTAGCCTACCTGGTTAAATAAAGGTGTTCTCAACTAGCCTACCTGGTTAAATAAAGGTGTTCTCAACTAGCCTACCTGGTTAAATAAAGGTGTTCTCAACTAGCCTACCTGGTTAAATAAAGGTGTTCTCAACTAGCCTACCTGGTTAAATAAAGGTGTTCTCAACTAGCCTACCTGGTTAAATAAAGGTGTTCTCTACTAGCCTACCTGGTTAAATAAAGGTGTTCTCAACTAGCCTACCTGGTTAAATAAAGGTGAAAAAAAAAAAAAAAAGACATCTAAGCACGATAAAAAGAGCACAATATGCACAGCAATGTCCCCCCACGCTGCAGGCCCTTCCTTTGTTGCTCGGCAACACAAACAATAACAACGGTGGTGGGGCAGCCAGTGGCGCCATTTTTCATAGACTGTGGATTCCATCTTTAGGTAGTATCTGTACTTCACCGTTAATATTTGACAACTTTTACGTCACCACATTCCTAAAGAAAATAATGTACTTTTTACTCCATACATTGTTACATTTCGAATGCTTAGAAGAAGGACAATGGTCCAATTGACACACTTATCAAAAGAACTTCCCTGGTCATCCCTACTACCTCTGATCTGGAGGACTCACTAAACAGAGAACATCCCTGGTCATCCCTACTACCTCTGATCTGGAGGACTCACTAAACAGAGAACATCCCTGGTCATCCCTACTACCTCTGATCTGGAGGACTCACTAAACAGAGAACATCCCTGGTCACCCCTACTACCTCTGATCTGGAGGACTCACTAAACAGAGAACATCCCTGGTCATCCCTACTACCTCTGATCTGGAGGACTCACTAAACAGAGAACATCCCTGGTCACCCCTACTGCCTCTGATCTGGAGGACTCACTAAACAGAGAACATCCCTGGTCATCCCTACTGCCTCTGATCTGGAGGACTCACTAAACATAGAACATCCCTGGTCATCCCTACTGCCTCTGATCTGGAGGACTCACTAAACAGAGAACATCCCTGGTCATCCCTACTGACTCTGATCTGGTGGAGTCACTAAACAGAGAACATCCCTGGTCATCCCTACTGCCTCTGATCTGGAGGACTCACGAAACAGAGAACATCCCTGGTCATCCCTACTGCCTCTGATCTGGTGGAGTCACTAAACAGAGAACATCCCTGGTCATCTACTGCCTCTGATCTGGAGGACTCACTAAACAGAGAACATCCCTGGTCATCCCTCCTGCCTCTGATCTGGTGGAGTCACTAAACAGAGAACATCCCTGGTCATCCCTACTGCCTCTGATCTGGAGGACTCACTAAACAGAGAACATCCCTGGTCATCCCTACTGCCTCTGATTTGGTGGACTCACTAAACAGAGAACATCCCTGGTCATCCCTACTGCCTCTGATCTGGTGGACTCACTAAACAGAGAACATCCCTGGTCATCCCTACTGCCTCTGATCTGGAGGACTCACTAAACAGAAATCATTTGTTGTAAATGTTTAAGTATGCCCCTGGCTATCCGCTAAACAAAAACAAGAATAGCATCTGGTATGTTTAAAATAAGGAATTTGAAACTATTTATACTTTTGATACTTAAGTACATTTAAAACCAAATACTTTTACTCTAGTAGTATTTCACTGGGTGACTTTCACTTGAGGGTAAATCAATTTCAAGTCAATAACTTTGACAGCACCTCTTATGGTTTGAAGGAAACCTTCCATTCATACAGTGCATTGGGAAAGTATTCAGACCCCTGTACTTTTTCCACATTTTGTTATGTTACAGCCTTATTCTAAAGTTGATCAAATCGTTTCAACTCTCAATCTACATACAATACCCCATAATGACAAAACAAAAACAGGTTTAGACATTTTTGCAAATGCATTAAAAATACTAAACTGAAATACAACATTTACATAAGTATTCAGACATGTACATACGTACTCAGACATTTACATACGTACTCAGACATTTACATAAGTACTTTATTCAGTAATTTGTTCAAGCAGCGATTACAGCATCAAGTCTTCTTGGGTATGATGTTAGAAGCTTGGCACACCTGTATTTGGGGAGTTTCTCCCATTCTTCTCTGCAGATCCTCTCAAGCTCTGTCAGGATGGGTGGGGAGCGTCGCTGCACAGCTATTTTCAGGTCTCTCCAAGGATGTTCAATCGGGTTAAAGTCCGGGTTCTGGCTGGGCCACTCAAGGACATTGAGACTTGTCCCGAAGCCACTCCTGCGTTGTCTTGGCTGTGTGCTCTCTCTGTACTTTTCTCCGTTCATCTTTCCCTCGATCCTGACTAGTCTCCCAGTCCCTGAGGCTGAAAAACATCCCCACAGCATGATGATGCTGCCACCATCATGCTTCACAGTAGGGATGGACCCAGGTTTCCTCCAGACATGATGCTGCCACCATCATGCTTCACAGTAGGGATGGACCCAGGTTTCCTCCAGACATGATGCTGCCACCACCATGCTTCACAGTAGGGATGGACCCAGGTTTCCTCCAGACATGATGCTGCCACCACCATGCTTCACAGTAGGGATGGACCCAGGTTTCCTCCAGACATGATGCTGCCACCACCATGCTTCACAGTAGGGATGGACCCAGGTTTCCTCCAGACATGATGCTGCCACCACCATGCTTCACAGTAGGGATGGACCCAGGTTTCCTCCAGACATGATGCTGGTGTCAGGTGTCCTCCAGATGTGACGCATGGCATTCAGGCAGAAGAGTTCAATCTTGGTTTCATCAGACCAGAGAATCTTGTTTGTCATGGTTAAAGTCCTTTAGGTGCCTTTTGTCCTTCTGGAAGATTCTCCCATCTCCACAGATGAACTCTGGATCTCTGTCAGAGTGACCATCGGGTTTTTGTTCACCTCCCTGACCAAGGAACTTCTCCCCCTATTGCTCAGTTTGGCCAGGCGGACAGCTCTAGGAAGAGTTTTGGTGGTTCCAAACTTCTTCCATTTAAGAATGATGGAGGCCACGGTGTTCTTGGGGGCTTTCGATGTTGCAGAAATTCTCTCTCGGACCTCTACGGACAATTCCTTCGACCTCATGACTTGGTTTTTGATCTAACATGCACTGTCAACTAGATGTCGACCGATTATGATTTTTCAACGCCAATGCCGATTATTGGAGGACCAAAAAAAGGCGATATCGATTAATCGGACGGTTTTTATTTATCTATTTGTAATAATGACAATTACAACAATACTGAATGAACACTTATTTTAACTTAATATAATTTACATTGACATTTAAGTCATTTAGCAGACGCTCTTATCAGGAGCGACTTACAAATAATACATCAATAAAATCAATTTAGCCTCAAATAAATAATGAAACATGTTCAATTTGGTTTAAATAATGCAAAAACAAAGTGTTGAAGAAGAAAGTAAAAGTGCAATATGTGCCATGTAAGAAAGCTAACGTTTCAGTTCCTTGCTCAGAACATGAGAACATATGAAAGCTGGTGGTTCCTTTTAACATGAGTCTTCAATATTCCCAGGTAAGAAGTTTTAGGTTGTAGTTATTACAGGAATTATAGGACTATTTCTCTCTATTCGATCTGTATTTCATATACCTTTGACTATTGGATGTTCTTAAGTATTAAGTATTGCCAGTGTAACAGTATAGCTTTCCAGGCAAGTCAGTTAAGAACAAATTCTTATTTTCAATGACGGCCTAGGAACAGTGGGTTAACTGCCTGTTCAGGGGCAGAACGACAGATTTGTACCTTGTCAGCTCGGGGGTTGCAACCTTCCGGTTACAAGTCCAATGCTCTAACCACTAGGCTACCCCTGCAGCTTGACTTTTTTTGTGGAAAAAGTCAAGGGGTCTGAATACTTTTCCAACGGAAAAAAGTCACACTGCCCCGAGCTGGAGATATCAGGTCAGTTACCTTCCCTGGTCGGTCAGTCAGTCAGCTGGAGATATCAGGTCAGTTACCTTCCCTGGTCAGCTGGAGATATCAGGTCAGTTACCTTCCCTGGTCAGCTGGAGATATCAGGTCAGTTACCTTCCCTGGTCAGCTGGAGATATCAGGTCAGTTACCTTCCCTAGTCAGCTGGAGATATCAGGTCAGTTACCTTCCCTGGTCAGCTGGAGATATCAGGTCAGTTACCTTCCCTAGTCAGCTGGAGATATCAGGTCAGTTACCTTCCCTAGTCAGCTGGAGATGTCAGGTCAGTTACCTTCCCTGGTCAGCAGTCAGCTGGAGATGTCAGGTCAGTTACCTTCCCTGGTCAGCTGGAGATATCAGGTCAGTTATCTTCCCTGGTCAGCTGGAGATATCAGGTCAGTTACCTTCCCTGGTCAGCTGGAGATATCAGGTCAGTTACCTTCCCTGGTCAGCTGGAGATATCAGGTCAGTTACCTTCCCTGGTCAGCTGGAGATATCAGGTCAGTTACCTTCCCTGGTCAGCAGTCAGCTGGAGATATCAGGTCAGTTACCTTCCCTGGTCAGCTGGAGATATCAGGTCAGTTACCTTCCCTGGTCAGCTGGAGATATCAGGTCAGTTACCTTCCCTGGTCAGCTGGAGATATCAGGTCAGTTACCTTCCTGGTCAGCTGGAGATATCAGGTCAGTTACCTTCCCTGGTCAGCTGGAGATATCAGGTCAGTTACCTTCCCTGGTCAGCTGGAGATATCAGGTCAGTTACCTTCCCTGGTCAGCTGGAGATATCAGGTCAGTTACCTTCCCTGGTCAGCTGGAGATATCAGGTCAGTTACCTTCCCTGGTCAGCTGGAGATATCAGGTCAGTTACCTTCCCTGGTCAGCTGGAGATATCAGGTCAGTTACCTTCCCTGGTCAGCTGGAGATATCAGGTCAGTTACCTTCCCTGGTCAGCTGGAGATATCAGGTCAGTTACCTTCCCTGGTCAGCTGGAGATATCAGGTCAGTTACCTTCCCTGGTCAGCTGGAGATATCAGGTCAGTTACCTTCCCTGGTCAGCTGGAGATACCAGGTCAGTTACCTTCCCTGGTCAGCTGGAGATATCAGGTCAGTTACCTTCCCTGGTCAGCTGGAGATATCAGGTCAGTTACCTTCCCTGGTCAGCTGGAGATATCAGGTCAGTTACCTTCCCTGGTCAGCTGGAGATATCAGGTCAGTTACCTTCCCTGGTCAGCTGGAGAAATCAGGTCAGTTACCTTCCCTGGTCAGCTGGAGATATCAGGTCAGTTACCTTCCCTGGTCAGCTGGAGATATCAGGTCAATTACCTTCCCTGGTCAGTCAGTCAGCTGGAGATATCAGGTCAGTTACCTTCCCTGGTCAGCTGGAGATATCAGGTCAGTTTCCTTCCCTGGTCAGCAGTCAGCTGGAGATATCAGGTCAGTTACCTTCCCTGGTCAGCAGTCAGCTGGAGATATCAGGTCAGTTACCTTCCCTGGTCAGTTGGAGATATCAGGTCAGTTACCTTCCCTGGTCAGTTGGAGATATCAGGTCAGTTACCTTCCCTGGTCAGCTGGAGATATCAGGTCAGTTACCTTCCCTGGTCAGCTGGAGATATCAGGTCAGTTACCTTCCCTGGTCAGCTGGAGATATCAGGTCAGTTACCTTCCCTGGTCAGCTGGAGATATCAGGTCAGTTACCTTCCCTAGTCAGCTGGAGATATCAGGTCAGTTACCTTCCCTGATCAACCAGTCAGCTGGAGATATCAGGTCAGTTACCTTCCCTAGTCAGCTGGAGATGTCAGGTCAGTTACCTTCCCTGGTCAGCAGTCAGCTGGAGATGTCAGGTCAGTTACCTTCCTGGTCAGTGGAGATATCAGGTCAGTTATCTTCCTGGTCAGCTGGAGATATCAGGTCAGTTACCTTCCCTGGTCAGCTGGAGATATCAGGTCAGTTACCTTCCCTGGTCAGCTGGAGATATCAGGTCAGTTACCTTCCCTGGTCAGCTGGAGATATCAGGTCAGTTACCTTCCCTGGTCAGCAGTCAGCTGGAGATATCAGGTCAGTTACCTTCCCTGGTCAGCTGGAGATATCAGGTCAGTTACCTTCCCTGGTCAGTCAGTCAGCTGGAGATATCAGGTCAGTTACCTTCCCTGGTCAGCTGGAGATATCAGGTCAGTTACCTTCCCTGGTCAGCTGGAGATATCAGGTCAGTTACCTTCCCTGGTCAGCTGGAGATATCAGGTCAGTTACCTTCCCTGGTCAGCTGGAGATATCAGGTCAGTTACCTTCCCTGGTCAGCTGGAGATATCAGGTCAGTTACCTTCCCTGGTCAGCTGGAGATATCAGGTCAGTTACCTTCCCTGGTCAGCTGGAGATATCAGGTCAGTTACCTTCCCTGGTCAGCTGGAGATATCAGGTCAGTTACCTTCCCTGGTCAGCTGGAGATATCAGGTCAGTTACCTTCCCTGGTCAGCTGGAGATATCAGGTCAGTTACCTTCCCTGGTCAACCAGTCAGCTGGAGATATCAGATCAGTTATCATCATCTTTACTTTTACTCAACTATGAACATTTAGTACCTTCTCCACCACTGGCCCTTTCAGCTGTCCAGTTAATTGTATGTTTTTCTAACCAGGCAATTAGTTAAGAACAAATTCTTATGTACAATGACGACATGCACTGGCCAAACCAGGACGACGCCGCCCGATGAGACCCCAAATCACGGCCGGTTGTGATACAGCCTTGATTGCTGATTGATTGTTTAAAGTATAGACGCATTTCACCCGACAATCTGTGAAGTTTAGCCAACTTAGAAACATGACATCAACATATCCAAAAGGTTTGCATAGTAACGTTAGGTGAAGAAGAAAAAATGACAGAAATCGTATTCAAAACAAGTCGTACTCGTAGATACAATGTCAGACATTGATTGTGTCATCACGCCCACCAGCATAGACACTGCTGGGCAGGTCAGTTAACCACACTAGAAAATGAGTTGGCGCACAGTGGCACATTTATGGACGCGATTTAAGCGTAAAAAACAACACAACTGGTTAGTTAATCAATACTTAATTAATTAATACTGGCGATAGTAGCTAAGACACTAGAACTTGCTACAAATCTAACATCGCTAATTAGCTACTGGCCCGAGTCGGCAGCTAAGAACTAAAGCCGACAATGTATTGGCAAGTTTTGATATATGTCGATATTTTATTGTAATAGGTGAATTGCATGAGAACAGACCAAAAAAAAAACAGTTTGTGGAACTGACCTTTTACAATCCTCGTGCAGGTTGCCATATTTGGTTTCTACGGGTGTCCTTCATTCAATTCGTCTCGTTCAGAAACAACGGAAGGTAACTTTGGTTCCGAGGGGCACATATATGGCCCGTGCAATCTGGGATCTTTGGGACGTCCATACCCCCACGTTGAAGTTGGAATTCAAAAGGGTTTACATTAAATTACGGTTGTGTTAGGGTTCAGGGGAAGGGACGGCCCACCACGGATCCCGGGAAGCCACGTTATGATTCGGTTAGACGGTACGAACGGAAGCCATGTTTGTTGTTCTTCCTTCACCCTCTTTGTAGTTCGGGACGTTCAGGATTTCCTTCTGTATGTCTTTAACAGTATCACAATTTACATCTTCTCTACCACCCCCCGAATGCAGGTAATACAATGTTTTATATTGTAATGGTTACAGATCATTTATTTGGCCGAATGTTTCTCCAGTGTACATTTTGCGTCACCTCTTCGCAAGGTACAAGCACAAAGTTTGCTTGTCAGCTGGCTAAGAAGAGGGTGCTCTCGATCCGCTTGTCAAATTACTCAAGACCCATGCTTCAGCCTTGGGGGGGGGTGTATTTACTTTAGACACTAACCGGACAACACGTTCAGCTGTGTGTTCAAGTTTTCAGAACTGCTGATATGCATTTCTGACTGATGTTTGCAGATGTCATAAGGTGTCATGTTGAATGGAGGGTTTTGACAGCTCACAGCTGGAAACTAAACTTCTCTTGCAAATCAGGACCGATGCAGTTGCATAGCTGTTGCTACGTTATACCCACTACTGTCAGCTAACAAATCAACAACGAGCAATTGTCACTACGTTTACAATCAACGATAGCTACTATTGCAAATGGCTAGATAACTTTATTGAAATGTACAGTAGCTAGCTAGGTTGGTTGGTTGGTAAAGCATTGACAATAGTTTTAGATAGTTATCAGACATAAATAAACCGTGTCTGCAGTTGCTAATATACTTCGAAAATATATTATCGGATGACAACCCCAGTGTTTATTTCATAACATGGGGTCTGCAGCCACTCAGCAGCCTAGGAACAAGCCCTGTTAGTTAAAGCGTTATTGATACTGTGATGCTGGTGCCACTATCACCGCAACAGGACACGTGACCGGATGCTGGCGCCACTATCACCGCAACAGGACACGTGACCGTCTTGTGTTTAAACAGAAAAACAGCTATAGGAAAGTACCAGTCAGCGCGATCCAAACTTCTTCTAGCCACCCATGAGTGAGGAACCTACATGCCAAGTATAGACCATATCTTGTGTTCCCTGCAGGTTATAGAAAAGAGCGGAAGCTCAGTTCAGATTCCAGTCCTACCTACCTACAGGTTATGGAACATTTCCTTAATAAGGAGAAAGCCCCCCAAATCTATGTAAAAAAAAAAAAAAAACAGTAAATAGTATTGTAACGAACCTGCGTTTATAATCGCGGATATCGACTCTGCTGGTCGAGCATGCTTTTGGGGCATAGTCGATAGCGCGAGACCTGCTCCCTGCCTGTTTCATTACATTGTCTATTACCGTTTTTACTATAGCAATACTACAGTATTTATACTATAATAAACCTTACTACAGTATACTACAGTCATGTCCGCAAAAATACTACAGTGAACTGAATACTATAGTATACTACAGTCATCACGGTTGTGTTTTTGCGCAACAACACTACTGTGAATTCTATAGTATATCAATAGTAATACTACCGTATTTATACTAAAATAATTGCTACAGTTATGCCCACATCACTCCAGTAAATACTATAGTATATCAATAGTAATATTAAAGTATTTAGAGCATTTTTATTCATATGGTAAAACTCTACTTTGTTTTTGTTGGGTCATTTGTTCCCAGAACTCCCACTGCATTGAATGACATTCAGGCGTCCAAATGAGTCAGTCTCATAACTGAACCTAATTTTATCTCAGTATGAGCAGAGCACATAATTTCTTTCGTCGTTCTATAATCTACCTTGATGGAAATAAAGTGCCTTTAGCATTGCATGTTTATTTTACCTTTATTTAACTAGGGAAGTCAGTTAAGAGTTAATTCTTATTTTCAATGACGGCCTAGGAACAGTGGGTTAACTGCCTGTTCAGGGGCAGAACGACAGATTTGTACCATGTCAGCTCGGGGATTTGAACTTGCAACCTTCCGGTTACTAGTCCAACGCTTTAACCACTAGGCTACCCTGCCTCCCTCCTCTAACCACTAGGCTACCTGCCTCCCTCCTCTAACCACTAGGCAACCTGCCTCCCTCCTCTAACCACTAGGCAACCTGCCTCCCTCCTCTAACCACTAGGCAACCTGCCTCCCTCCTCTAACCACTAGGCAACCTGCCTCCCTCCTCTAACCACTAGGCTACCTGCCTCCCTCCTCTAACCACTAGGCAACCTGCCTCCCTCCTCTAACCACTAGGCAACCTGCCTCCCTCCTCTAACCACTAGGCTACCTGCCTCCCTCCTCTAACCACTAGGCTACCTGCCTCCCTCCTCTAACCGCTAGGCTACCTGCCTCCCTCCTCTAACCACTAGGCAACCTGCCTCCCTCCTCTAACCACTAGGCTACCTGCCTCCCTCCTCTAACCACTAGGCTACCTGCCTCCCTCCTCTAACCGCTAGGCTACCTGCCTCCCTCCTCTAACCGCTAGGCTACCTGCCTCCCTCCTCTAACCGCTAGGCTACCTGCCTCCCTCCTCTAACCGCTAGGCTACCTGCCTCCCTCCTCTAACCGCTAGGCTACCTGCCTCCCTCCTCTAACCGCTAGGCTACCTGCCTCCCTCCTCTAACCGCTAGGCTACCTGCCTCCCTCCTCTAACCGCTAGGCTACCTGCCTCCCTCCTCTAACCGCTAGGCAACCTGCCTCCCTCCTCTAACCGCTAGGCTACCTGCCTCCCTCCTCTAACCACTAGGCAACCTGCCTCCCTCTAACCACTAGGCTACCTGCCTCCCTCCTCTAACCACTAGGCAACCTGCCTCCCTCCTCTAACCACTAGGCTACCTGCCGCCTCTACACTCTAACCACTAGGCTACCTGCCTCCCTCCTCTAACCACTAGGCTACCTGCCTCCCTCCTCTAACCACTAGGCAACCTGCCTCCCTCCTTTAACCACTAGGCAACCTGCCTCCCTCCTCTAACCACTAGGCTACGCTGCCGCCTCTACACTCTAACCACTAGGCAACCTGCCTCCCTCCTCTAACCACTAGGCAACCTGCCTCCCTCCTCTAACCACTAGGCTATGCTAACGGGCATGCCTGCTCTGCTCGGAGAAGATGGCGGACGTTGCAAGATTACCACTAACCCTATGGACTCTCCTCATAGGGTTAGTGGTAGGCTATAGGGACTGTCCTCATGGGGTTAGTGGTAGGCTATAGGGACTGTCCTCATAGGGTTAGTGGTAGGCTATAGGGACTGTCCTCATAGGGTTAGTGGTAGGTTATAGGGACTGTCCTCATAGGGTTAGTGGTAGGCTATAGGGACTGTCCTCGTAGGGTTAGTGGTAGACTATAGGGACTGTCCTTGTAGGGTTAGTGGTAGGCTATAGGGACTGTCCTTGTAGGGTTAGTGGTAGGCTATAGGGACTGTCCTTGTAGGGTTAGTGGTAGGCTATAGGGACTGTCCTTGTAGGGTTAGTGGTAGGCTATAGGGACTGTCCTTGTAGGGTTAGTGGTAGGCTATAGGGACTGTCCTTGTAGGGTTAGTGGTAGGCTATAGGGACTGTCCTCATAGGGTTAGTGGTAGACTATAGGGACTGTCCTCATAGGGTTAGTGGTAGACTATAGGGACTGTCCTCATAGGGTTAGTGGTAGGTTATAGGGACTGTTCTCATAGGGTTAGTGGTAGGCTATAGGGACTGTCCTCATAACGTTAGTGGTAGGCAACAGGGACTGTCCTCATAGGGTTAGTGGTAGACTATAGGGACTGTCCTCATAGGGTTAGTGGTAGGCTATAGGGACTGCCCTCATAGGGTTAGTGGTAGGCTATAAGGACTGTCCTCAGGGTTAGTGGTAGACTATAGGGACTGTCCTCATAGGGTTAGTGGTAGGCTATAGGGACTGTCCTCATAGGGTTAGTGGTAGACTATAGGGACTGTCCTCATAGGGTTCGTGGTAGACTATAGGGACTGTCCTCGTAGCGTTAGTGGTAGACTATAGGGACTGTCCTCATAGGGTTAGTGGTAGACTATAGGGACTGTCCTCATAGGGTTAGTGGTAGACTATAGGGACTGCCCTCATAGGGTTAGTGGTAGACAATAGGGACTGTCCTCATAGGGTTAGTGGAAGGCTATAGGGACTGCCCTCATAGGGTTAGTGGTAGGCCATAGGGACTGCCCTCATAGCGTTAGTGGTAGACTATAGGGACTGTCCTCATAGCGTTAGTGGTAGGCTATAGGGACTGCCCTCATAGAGTTAGTGGTAGGCTATAGGGACTGTCCTCATAGGGTTAGTGGTAGGCTATAGGGACTGCCCTCATAGGGTTAGTGGTAGGCCATAGGGACTGCCCTCATAGCGTTAGTGGTAGACTATAGGGACTGTCCTCATAGCGTTAGTGGTAGGCTATAGGGACTGTCCTCATAGGGTTAGTGGTAGGCTATAGGGACTGCCCTCATAGAGTTAGTGGTAGGCTATAGGGACTGTCCTCATAGGGTTAGATGTAGACTATAGGGACTGTCCTCATAGGGTTAGTGGTAGGCTATAGGGACTGCCCTCATAGGGTTAGTGGTAGGCTATAGGGACTGCCCTATGAGGACAGCCTCATGACTTACAGATACACATACGACTTCAAGGTAAAGCTTACTGGTTCCTGTCGCTCTCTCTATTTCTCTCCCTTCTCTCTCTCCTTTTGTTGAGATCCTTATTATTCTCTATGTTTGGTTAGGTCAGGGTGTGACTCGGGTGTGAAATTCTATGTTTTTTATTTCTTTGTTTTTGGCCGAGTGTGGTTCCCAATCAGAGGCAGCTGTCTATCGTTGTCTCTGATTGGGAATCATACTTAGGCAGCCTGTTTTCCACCTGAGTTTGTGGGGATCTTGTTTTCTGTTTAGTTGCTGTTGCCTGACAGGACTGTGCTCTTTTGTTTTTTTTGTCTTTGTTATTTTGTTTGGTGTCGTCAATAAAGTTACGATGTACGCCTACCACGCTGTGCCTTGGTCTCCTTCTACAATAGAAAGCCGTTACACTCTGCCTCCTCTCGCGCTCCCTCTTTCTGTACTCCTTCTCTCTTCTCTCTCTCTCCTTCCATCTCTCTCCCTCCTCTCTGTCCATCAGTTTTTCTCCCTCCTTCTGTCCATCTCTCTGCCTCTCTCTCTCTCTCTCTCTCTCTCTCTCTCTCTCTCTCTCTCTCTCTCTCTCTCTCTCTCTCTCTCTCTCTCTCTCTCTCCCCATCACCCCATACTGTAGAGCAAAGTGTCAACATTACAGAGCATCCATGATGCTAAAATATATTTTAGAATATTTGAACGTATAGCAATGCTGACAAGATCTTTCTCCGTTCTTTATTTCTTCCTCGCTGTGCAGGGCGTAATCGATTACATCTTCTTCTCCAAGACTCACATGTCTGTAGCCGGGTTGCTCGGTCCCCTGGAGTCTCGGTGGTTAACGGACAACAACATCACCGGCTGTCCCCACCCCCACATCCCCTCTGACCACTTCCCTCTGCTCGCCCAGCTGGATCTCCACCCGCCCCTCACCACCTCCACCTCCTCCTCCTCCTCCCTCAACGGCCTGCACCTGCCTGTCCACAGGTAGTGGTTGTCACGACCACTCACCCTCTGACCCCTTTGAACACCTAATGCCCCGCCTCCTCTGCCCCCCCAAAAAAAAGGACTTTGTACATTTTCTTATCGTGTCCCTAATCTCAGACCATCCAAGGAACTCCGACACAGACAACCCATTCCCCAAAGGAGTGAAGTATTCTCCCCGTACTGCTCCTTTTTTTTACCTCCATTTTGCACACAGATTGTATTTCTGTTAGTTTTGCTTGTTGTTTTTCTGTCCATTTGAACGGCTTGATACCAAATCATGTTTTGTGTTGTTTTCTGGTCATATGCTACTGCTGCTGCCCATCTCCTTGGAAAGTCCAAGTGTCCGTCAGAAATAGCACCCTATTCCCTATATAGTGCACTACTTTTGACCAGGACCCAATGCGATATAGGAAATAGGTTTCCATTTTGGAGGAAGCCCCAAGTTCAGGTCATCCTGGTCTGGTGTCTGACCACCTGATGTGTTTTTGCCTTGACCCGGTCTGGGTGGGCACGGTCTGGGTGGGCACGGTCTGGGTGGGCCCTGTCTGGGTGGGCCCGGTCTGGGTGGGCCCTGTCTGGTTGGGCCCTGTCTGGTTGGGCCCTGTCTGGTTGGGCCCTGTCTGGTTGGACCCTGTCTGGGTGGGCACGGTCTGGGTGGGCCCTGTCTGGGTGGGCACGGTCTGGGTGGGCCCTGTCTGGGTGGGCACGGTCTGGGTGGGCCCTGTCTGGGTGGGCCCTGTCTGGGTGGGCGCGGTCTGGTTGGACCCTGTCTGGGTGGGCACGGTCTGGGTGGGCCCTGTCTGGGTGGCCTGGCTGAGAGTTAGAAAAGCTTTTTGCCATAATCTAATAACAGTACGATGACAGCCGCCGTCTGGGTTTCTCTCTGGTTGAGAAATCCACTCCTCAAGACACGTTATGACATCCAGAGTTCTACTGAATTGCGTTTGATGATCATGTTAAAGTTGCCATCGTTTCATCATACACCCAAACAGGACTTCTTCTTCCTTCTCCAAAATGACGGTGGTGATTGGGACTTTTCACTACTGCTCTATTTTGGAGTTAAGTACGGTAAGACAAGGTTTTTTAAATATTTTTTTATTTTTAGCAAAATGTGAAATGTTGTCATCTCTTAACATGTGTCTATGGAAGCCTATAAGGGTCAATCAGTGAACAGGATCCCAGCATTACTATTGTATCTCAAACACAGCTTCAGTATTAACATAATTTGCTCTCAGCTTCTCATTCTGCTATGTACGTTGACACTATGCATTGATTTTTCCCTCGTCTGTTTGAGTGGTGTGTGTGTGTGTGCTCCTGACCCAATGAAAATGATCTGATATAAAAAATAAATAATAATAAAAATAATTGATTGCACCTTATTGAGGTAGGAACCAGCTACCTCTTCTGTTCATCAGTTAGCCCCTTATTGAGGTAGGATCCAGGCCTACCTCTTCTGTTCATCAGTTAGCCCCTTACTGAGGTAGGATCCAGGGCTACCTCTTCTGTTCATCAGTTAGCCCCTTATTGAGGTAGGAACCAGGGCTACCTCTTCCGTTCATCAGTTAGCCCCTTATTGAGGTAGGATACATGACTACCTCTTCTGTTCATCAGTTAGCCCCTTATTGAGGTAGGAACCAGGGCTACCTCTTCTGTTCATCAGTTAGCCCCTTATTGAGGTAGGAACCAGGCCTACCTCTTCCGTTCATCAGTTAGCCCCTTATTGAGGTAGGATACATGACTACCTCTTCCGTTCATCAGTTAGCCCCTTATTGAGGTAGGATCCAGGGCTACCTCTTCTGTTCATCAGTTAGCCCCTTATTGAGGTAGGATTCATGACTACCTCTTCTGTTCATCAGTTAGCCCCTTATTGAGGTAGGATACATGACTACCTCTTCTGTTCATCAGTTAGCCCCTTATTGAGGTAGGATACATGACTACCTCTTCTGTTCATCAGTTAGCCCCTTATTGAGGTAGGATACATGACTACCTCTTCCGTTCATCAGTTAGCCCCTTATTGAGGTAGGATACATGACTACCTCTTCTGTTCATCAGTTAGCCCCTTATTGAGGTAGGATACATGACTACCTCTTCTGTTCATCAGTTAGCCCCTTACTGAGGTAGGATACATGACTACCTCTTCTGTTCATCAGTTAGCCCCTTACTGAGGTAGGATACATGACTACCTCTTCTGTTCATCAGTTAGCCCCTTATTGAGGTAGGATACATGACTACCTCTTCCGTTCATCAGTTAGCCCCTTATTGAGGTAGGATCCAGGGCTACCTCTTCTGTTCATCAGTTAGCCCCTTATTGAGGTAGGATTCATGACTACCTCTTCTGTTCATCAGTTAGCCCCTTATTGAGGTAGGATACATGACTACCTCTTCTGTTCATCAGTTAGCCCCTTATTGAGGTAGGATACATGACTACCTCTTCTGTTCATCAGTTAGCCCCTTATTGAGGTAGGATACATGACTACCTCTTCCGTTCATCAGTTAGCCCCTTATTGAGGTAGGATACATGACTACCTCTTCTGTTCATCAGTTAGCCCCTTATTGAGGTAGGATACATGACTACCTCTTCTGTTCATCAGTTAGCCCCTTATTGAGGTAGGATACATGACTACCTCTTCTGTTCATCAGTTAGCCCCTTACTGAGGTAGGATACATGACTACCTCTTCTGTTCATCAGTTAGCCCCTTACTGAGGTAGGATACATGACTACCTCTTCTGTTCATCAGTTAGCCCCTTATTGAGGTAGGATACATGACTACCTCTTCTGTTCATCAGTTAGCCCCTTATTGAGGTAGGATACATGACTACCTCTTCTGTTCATCAGTTAGCCCATTATTGAGGTAGGATACATGACTACCTCTTCCGTTCATCAGTTAGCCCCTTATTGAGGTAGGATCCAGGCCTACCTCTTCTGTTCATCAGCTAGCCCCTTATTGAGGTAGGATCCAGGGCTACCTCTTCTGTTCATCAGTTAGCCCCTTACTGAGGTAGGATACATGACTACCTCTTCTGTTCATCAGTTAGCCCCTTACTGAGGTAGGATACATGACTACCTCTTCTGTTCATCAGTTAGCCCCTTATTGAGGTAGGATACATGACTACCTCTTCTGTTCATCAGTTAGCCCCTTATTGAGGTAGGATACATGACTACCTCTTCTGTTCATCAGTTAGCCCCTTATTGAGGTAGGATACATGACTACCTCTTCCGTTCATCAGTTAGCCCCTTATTGAGGTAGGATCCAGGCCTACCTCTTCTGTTCATCAGCTAGCCCCTTATTGAGGTAGGATCCAGGGCTACCTCTTCTGTTCATCAGTTAGCCCCTTATTGAGGTAGGATCTAGGGCTACCTCTTCTGTTCATCAGTTAGCCCCTTATTGAGGTAGGATCCAGGCCTACCTCTTCCGTTCATCAGTTAGCCCCTTATTGAGGTAGGAACCAGGGCTACCTCTTCTGTTCATCAGTTAGCCCCTTATTGAGGTAGGATCCAGGGCTACCTCTTCTGTTCATCAGTTAGCCCCTTATTGAGGTAGGATCCAGGGCTACCTCTTCTGTTCATCAGTTAGCCCCTTATTGAGGTAGGATCCAGGCCTACCTCTTCCGTTCATCAGTTAGCCCCTTATTGAGGTAGGAACCAGGGCTACCTCTTCTGTTCATCAGTTAGCCCCTTATTGAGGTAGGATCCAGGGCTACCTCTTCTGTTCATCAGTTAGCCCCTTATTGAGGTAGGATCCAGGCCTACCTCTTCTGTTAATCAGTTAGCCCCTTATTGAGGTAGGATCCAGGCCTACCTCTTCTGTTCATCAGTTAGCCCCTTATTGAGGTATGATCCAGGCCTACCTCTTCTGTTCATCAGTTAGCCCCTTATTGAGGTAGGATCCAGGGCTACCTCTTCTGTTCATCAGTTAGCCCCTTATTGGGGTAGGATCCAGGGCTACCTCTTCTGTTCATCAGTTAGCCCCTTACTGAGGTAGGATACATGACTACCTCTTCTGTTCATCAGTTAGCCCCTTATTGAGGTAGGATCCAGGGCTACCTCTTCTGTTCATCAGTGTTAGCCCCTTATTGAGGTAGGATCCAGGGCTACCTCTTCTGTTCATCAGTGTTAGCCCCTTACTGAGGTAGGATACATGACTACCTCTTCTTTTCATCAGTTAGCCCCTTATTGAGGTAGGATCCAGGCCTACCTCTTCCGTTCATCAGTGTTAGCCCCTTATTGAGGTAAGATACATGACTACCTCTTCCGTTCATCAGTTAGCCCCTTATTGAGGTAGGATACATGACTACCTCTTCTGTTCATCAGTTAGCCCCTTATTGAGGTAGGATCCAGGGCTACCTCTTCCGTTCATCAGTTAGCCCCTTATTGAGGTAGGATCCAGGCCTACCTCTTCTGTTCATCAGTTAGCCCCTTACTGAGGTAGGATACATGACTACCTCTTCCGTTCATCAGTTAGGCCCTTATTGAGGTAGGATCCAGGGCTACCTCTTCTGTTCATCAGTTAGCCCCTTACTGAGGTAGGATACATGACTACCTCTTCCGTTCATCAGTTAGCCCCTTATTGAGGTAGGATCCAGGGCTACCTCTTCTGTTCATCAGTTAGCCCCTTATTGAGATAGGATCCAGGGCTACCTCTTCTGTTCATCAGTTAGCCCCTTATTGAGGTAGGAACCAGGGCTACCTCTTCTGTTCATCAGTTAGCCCCTTATTGAGGTAGGATCCAGGGCTACCTCTTCTGTTCATCAGTGTTAGCCCCTTACTGAGGTAGGATACATGACTACCTCTTCCGTTCATCAGTTAGCCCCTTATTGAGGTAGGATACATGACTACCTCTTCCGTTCATCAGTTAGCCCCTTATTGAGGTAGGATACATGACTACCTCTTCTGTTCATCAGTTAGCCCCTTATTGAGGTAGGATCCAGGCCTACCTCTTCCGTTCATCAGTTAGCCCCTTATTGAGGTAGGAACCAGGGCTACCTCTTCTGTTCATCAGTTAGCCCCTTATTGAGGTAGGATCCAGGGCTACCTCTTCTGTTCATCAGTTAGCCCCTTATTGAGGTAGGATCCAGGGCTACCTCTTCTGTTCATCAGTTAGCCCCTTATTGAGGTAGGATCCAGGCCTACCTCTTCCGTTCATCAGTTAGCCCCTTATTGAGGTAGGATCCAGGCCTACCTCTTCTGTTCATCAGTTAGCCCCTTACTGAGGTAGGATCCAGGGCTGTTAGCCCCTTACTGAGGTAGGATACATGACTACCTCTTCCGTTCAGGGCCCTTAAGGTAGGATCCCGCTTCCGTTCATCAGTTAGGCCCTTATTGAGGTAGGATCCAGGGCTACCTCTTCTGTTCATCAGTTAGCCCCTTATTGAGGTAGGATACATGACTACCTCTTCCGTTCATCAGTTAGCCCCTTATTGAGGTAGGATCCAGGCCTACCTCTTCTGTTCATCAGTTAGCCCCTTATTGAGATAGGATCCAGGGCTACCTCTTCTGTTCATCAGTTAGCCCCTTATTGAGGTAGGAACCAGGGCTACCTCTTCTGTTCATCAGTTAGCCCCTTATTGAGGTAGGATCCAGGGCTACCTCTTCTGTTCATCAGTGTTAGCCCCTTACTGAGGTAGGATACATGACTACCTCTTCCGTTCATCAGTTAGCCCCTTATTGAGGTAGGATACATGACTACCTCTTCCGTTCATCAGTTAGCCCCTTATTGAGGTAGGATACATGACTACCTCTTCCGTTCATCAGTTAGCCCCTTATTGAGGTAGGATACATGACTACCTCTTCTGTTCATCAGTTAGCCCCTTATTGAGGTAGGATACATGACTACCTCTTCTGTTCATCAGTTAGCCCCTTATTGAGGTCGGATCCAGGGCTACCTCTTCTGTTCATCAGTTAGCCCCTTATTTAGGTAGGATCCAGGGCTACCTCTTCTGTTCATCAGTTAGCCCCTTATTTAGGTAGGATCCAGGGCTACCTCTTCTGTTCATCAGTTAGCCCCTTATTGAGGTAGGATACATGACTACCTCTTCTGTTCATCAGTTAGCCCCTTATTGAGGTAGGATACATGACTACCTCTTCCGTTCATCAGTTAGCCCCTTATTGAGGTAGGATCCAGGGCTACCTCTTCCGTTCATCAGTTAGCCCCTTATTGAGGTAGGATACATGACTACCTCTTCTGTTCATCAGTTAGCCCCTTATTGAGGTAGGATCCAGGCCTGCCTCTTCTGTCACCTAGACTAGAGTTCCTTTTTGAGTGAAGACCAAATAAAAACCTGTTGCTTTGTGAAAACTTTCAAATCCCTGGGTCCGTTACAATGACTTGGATCACGTCGAACGGGGGAGTCCGAATTTACTGACACCCTTGACAAAGATGAGAAATAATGACTGTGTAAAATCAACAATTCAAATACTGAGCTATATTTTATACGGATACAATTGCCCAGAGAAAGATTTTGTCTAACAATATTATTTTTTTTCTCAAAAAGGTAGGGGGTCAAAAGTTTAGTATTTGGTCCCATATTCCTAGCATGCAATGACTACATCAAGCCTGTGACTCTATAAACTTGTTGGATGTATTGTAAATAAGAAGATATGCTAACCTCTCATTAGGGCCTACCAGGGAGGTTAGCATGTAATATCATACCCCCAAGATATGCTAACCTCTCATTAGGGCCTACCAGGGAGGTTAGCATGTAATATCATACCCCCAAGACATGCTAACCTCTCATTAGGGCCTACCAGGGAGGTTAGCATGTAATATCATACCCCCAAGATATGCTAACCTCTCATTAGGGCCTACCAGGGAGGTTAGCATGTAATATCATACCCCCAAGATATGCTAACCTCTCATTAGGGCCTACCAGGGAGGTTAGCATGTAATATCATACCCCCAAGATATGCTAACCTCTCACCATTACCAATAACAAGGGAGGTTAGCATGTAATATCATACCCCTAAGACATGCTAACCTCTCACCATTACCAATAACAGGGGAGTACCTGTATTTCTGGAAAACCTGGGAATTTTGAGAAAATTAACAGAATTTTGCAAACCTAATCACCATACCCATAAATACAGTATATGTCTTCATTCAAAGAGCTGCAAAACCTGGACCCGTACAAATCAGCTGGGCTTGACAATCTGGACCCGCTATTTCTGAAACTATCTGCCGCCATTGTCGCAACCCCTATTACCAGCCTGTTCAACCTCTCTTTCATATCGTCTGAGATCCCCAAGGATTGGAAAGCTGCCACAGTCATCCCCCTCTTCAAAGGGGGAGACACCCTGGACCCAAACTGCTATAGACCTATATCCATCCTGCCCTGCCTATCTAAGGTCTTCGAAAGCCAAGTCAACAAACAGGTCACTGACCATCTCGAATCCCACCGTACCTTCTCCGCTGTGCAATCTGGTTTCCGAGCCGGTCACGGGTGCACCTCAGCCACACTCAAGGTACTAAACGATATCATAACCGCCATCGATAAAAGACAGTACTGTGCAGCCGTCTTCATCGACCTCGCCAAGGCTTTCGACTCTGTCAATCACCATATTCTTATCGGCAGACTCAACAGCCTCGGTTTTTCGGATGACTGCCTTGCCTGGTTCACCAATTACTTTGCAGACAGAGTTCAGTGTGTCAAATCGGAGGGCATGCTGTCCGGTCCTCTGGCGGTCTCTATGGGGGTGCCACAGGGTTCAATTCTCGGGCCGACTCTTTTCTCTGTATATATCAATGATGTTGCTCTTGCTGCGGGCGATTCCCTGATCCACCTCTACGCAGACGACACCATTCTATATACTTTCGGCCCGTCATTGGACACTGTGCTATCAAACCTCCAAACGAGCTTCAATGCCATACAGCACTCCTTCCGTGGCCTCCAACTGCTCTTAAACGCGAGTAAAACCAAATGCATGCTTTTCAACCGATCGCTGCCTGCACCCGCATGCCCGACTAGCATCACCACCCTGGATGGTTCCGACCTTGAATATGTGGACATCTATAAGTACCTAGGTGTCTGGCTAGACTGCAAACTCTCCTTCCAGACTCACATCAAACATCTCCAATCAAAAATCAAATCAAGAGTCGGCTTTCTATTCCGCAACAAAGCCTCCTTCACTCACGCTGCCAAGCTTACCCTAGTAAAACTGACTATCCTACCGATCCTCGACTTCGGCGATGTCATCTACAAAATGGCTTCCAACTCTCTACTCAGCAAACTGGATGCAGTCTATCACAGTGCCATCCGTTTTGTCACTAAAGCACCTTATACCACCCACCACTGCGACTTGTATGCTCTAGTCGGCTGGCCCTCACTACATATTCGTCGCCAGACCCACTGGCTCCAGGTCATCTACAAGTCCATGCTAGGTAAAGCTCCGCCTTATCTCAGTTCACTGGTCACGATGGCAACACCCATCCGTAGCACGCGCTCCAGCAGGTGTATCTCACTGATCATCCCTAAAGCCAACACCTCATTTGGCCGCCTTTCGTTCCAGTACTCTGCTGCCTGTGACTGGAACGAATTGCAAAAATCGCTGAAGTTGGAGACTTTTATCTCCCTCACCAACTTCAAACATCAGCTATCCGAGCAGCTAACCGATCGCTGCAGCTGTACATAGTCTATAGGTAAATAGCTCACCCATTTTCACCTACCTCATTCCCATACTGCTTTTATACTGTTTTTATTTATTTACTTTTCTGCTCTTTTGCACAACAATATCTCTACCTGTACATGACCATCTGATCATTTATCACTCCAGTGTTAATCTGCAAAATTGTATTATTCGCCTACCTCCTCATGCCTTTTGCACACATTGTATATAGACTGCCCATTTTTTCTACTGTGTTATTGACTTGCTAATTGTTTACTCCATGTGTAACTCTGTGTTGTCTGTTCACACTGCTATGCTTTATCTTGGCCAGGTCGCAGTTGCAAATGAGAACTTGTTCTCAACTAGCCTACCTGGTTAAATAAAGGTGAAATAAAAAAATAAAAATAAAAATAAAAACCCTCAAGGAACAAACACTAAGTTTATATGACTTCAAAGTTACAGAAATTCCCAGGTATCGCCCTAATGTGGATACACTAATACCATGGCAACACTGTAGTGTGTGTGTGTGTGTGTGTGTGTGTGTGTGTGTGTGTGTGTGTGTGTGTGTGTGTGTGTGTGTGTGTGTGTGTGTGTGTGTGTGTGTGTGTGTGTGTGTGTGTGTGTGTGTGTGTGTGTGTGTGTGTGTGTGTGTGTGTGTGTGTGTGTGTGTGTGTGTGTGTGCGTGGTGTCTGAATCTGTTGTCAACATAACATGCCTTGGCAACGTTGGCTTTGCTTTTATTTGCCCATGAATCAAACTGACACGCTATGCCTCCGATTTTCAATGACTTCTGTGAAACCAGAGAGAGAAAACTACATTTGTAGCAGTTCTATATCAAAGCCACATAGGATCATCTTTGGTGACTGTCTGACCACTATAACTGGTGATTTTTTTGGGGGGGGCGGTATAATATGTACCTCGTCCCGTGTATGATCATGCTGTCTTGCAAGTTCCTACACTACATGAGTATGTGGACACCTGCTCGTCGAACATCTCATTCCAAAATCATGGGCATTAATATGGAGTTGGTCCCCCCCTTTTGCTGCTATAACAGCCTCCACTCTTCTGGGAAGGCTTTCCACTAGATGTAGGAACATTGCTGCTATAACAGCCTCCACTCTTCTGGGAAAGCTTTCCTCTAGATGTTGGAACATTGCTGCTATAACAGCCTCCACTCTTCTGGGAAGGCTTTCCACTAGATGTTGGAACATTGCTGAGGAGACTTGTTTCCATTCAGCCACAAGAGCATTAGTGAGGTCGGGCACTGATGTTGGGCGATTAGGTCTGTCTCGTAGTCGGCGTTTCAATTAATCCTAAAGGTGTTCGATGGGGTTGAGGTCAGGGCTCTGTGCAGGCCATCCACACTGATCTCGACAAACCATTTCTGTATGGACCTTGCTTTGTGCACGGGGGCATTGTCATGCTGTAACAGGAAAGGGCCTTCCCCAAACTGTTGCAACAAAGTTGGAAGCACAGAATCATCTGGAATGTCATTGTATGATGTAGCGTTAAGATTTCTCTTCACTGGAACTAAGGGGCCTAAACCAGACTGTTATTCCTCATCCACCAAACCTTACAGTTGGAACTATGCATTGGGGCAGGTAGCGTTCTCCTGGCATCCGCCAAACCCAGATTTGTCCGTCGGACTGCCAGATGGTGAAGCGTGATTCATCACTCCAGAGTCCAGAAGCGGTGATCTTTACACCCCTCCAACCGACGCTTGGCATTGTGCATGGTGATCTTAGGCTTGTGTTCGGCTGCTCGGCCATGGAAACCCATTTCATGAAGCTCCCGACAAACAGTGCTTGTGCTGACGTTTCCAGAAGCAGTTTGTAACTCGGTAGTGAGTGTTGCAACCGAGGACAGACGATTTTTACACGCTTCAGCATTTGGCGGTCCCGTTCTGTGAGCTTGTGTAACCTACCACTTCAGCCATTGTTACTCCTAGACGTTTCTACTTCACAATAAAAGCACTTACAGTTGGCCGTTGCAGCTCTAACAGGGCAGAAACTTGCTCAACTGACTTGTTGGAAAGTTGGCATCCTATGATGGTGCCACGAGGAAAGTCACTGAGCTCTTCAGTAAGGCCATCTACTGTTAATTTTTGTCTATGGAGATTGCATGGCGGTGTGTTTGATTTTATATACCTGTCAGCAACGGGTGTGACTGAACTATGCGAATCCTCTCATTTTAAGATGTGTCCACATACTTTTGTATATATGTTATCTCTAGTTTGTACAGGATCATGGTCCAAACTAACCAAGACAGTCGTGAAGAGGAGCACGACAAAACCTTTTCCCCCTCAGGAGACTGAAAAGATTTGGCATGGGTCCCCAGATCCTCAAGAAGTTCTACAGCTGCACCATCGAGAGCATCCTGACTGGTTGCATCACCTCCTGGTATGGCAACTGCTCGGTCACCGGACCATTGACATTGACACCCCATTTATTTTGTACACTGCTGCTACTTGCTTGTTTATTATCTATGCATAGCATAGTCACTTACCTCAACTAACCTGTACCCCTGCACATGACTACAAATTGACCCGGTACCCCAACTAACCTGTACCCCTGCACACTGACTCGGGTACTCCTGGCCTACCCCTGTATATAGCCTCCCACACTGACCCGACTCTGTACCCCCCCTGTATGTATGATAGCCTCCTGATTGACTCGGTACCGGTACCCCCTGTATATAGCCTCCACACTGACTCGGTACTGGTCCACCCCCCCTGTATATAGCCTCCACACTGGCCTCCACACTGACTCCCCCATGTATATAGCCTCCACACTGTATATAGCCTCCACACTGGCCCCCTGTATATAACCTCCACACTGACTTGGTACCGGTACCCCATGTATATAGCCTCCACACTGACTCGGTACCGGTACCCCTATAGCCTCCATATAGCCTCCACACTGACTCTGTACCATGTATATAGCCTCCACATTGACTCTGTACTGTATATAGCCTCCACACTGACTCTGTACCGGTACCCCCTGTATATAGCCTCCACACTGACTCGGTACCGGTACCACCTGTATATAGTCTCCACATTGACTCTGTACCGGTACCCCCTGTATATAGCCCCATACTGACCCGGTACCCCCTGTATATAGCGTCCAGATTGACTCGGTACAGGTACCTCTTGTATATAGCCTCCACATTGACTCTGTACCGGTACCTCCTGTATATAGTCTCCACACCAATTGAGTTGATTATTTATTTACTAACAAGCTAAATGATAATATAAGATACACATACACACAGTCTAGGCTATTGATTAGAACTTAGTACGATGAAACCGGTCCCTAGCGGACCAACACAATATGACACGTGTTACATAAGATGGGAATTGAGAGAGAGCGAGAGCACTCTTGGGTACATTTTGTAAGCTATGCTTAGTTTAGCCCTAAACTGCCACTCTTATGGGTCAGAATTATAATGATGTAATTACTTGTTGGAGGTCTTCCTTTGGTATCTCTGTTGTTGTTTTTTATTTTACTTTTATTTAACCAGGCAAGTCAGTTAAGATCAAATTCTTATTTTCAATGACGGCCTAGAAACAGTGGGTTAACTGCCTGTTCAGAGGCAGAATGACAGATTTGTACCTTGTCAGCTCGTGGATTTGAACTTGCAACCTTCTGGTTACTAGTCCAACGCTCTAACCACTAGGCTACCCTGCCGGGTATCTTTTGGGTATCTCTGTTGGACCCAGTGCTTCGTGGGCTGAGCTCCGCTTAGTGAGAGATGTTCGGTCGACGTCCCGTTCTCTGGCTGGTCATCTACTTTGTTTGCGAGTCTCTGATTGTCCACCAGCTGTTACAATGTCCTCTTTTCAAGTTGTCCCAATTTGTAAGTCGCTCTGGATAAGAGCGTCTGCTAAATGACTTAAATGTAAATGTAAATGTCTCTTTCCAGTTGTCAGTTGCTCTTGTTCTGGAAGAGGGGTGTTCTGAGGATGGCAAATCAGCCGTGTAGATAGTTCCAGCGTGGGAATGAAAGCAGTGTAGACACACGATTCCTTGGAGAGAAGAACCGGGTGGTCCTTCTTGAATTCACCTTCTTAGATACTCGACCGTAGCATTTATTGTTAAGAGGTTAATTTGTCTTCTTCAACCTCGTGTTGCATTTTGGGGTCACGACTAGTCATGGACCTCGGCTGCAGCACGTGGTCAATTTAGTCTGATATGTAAATTCTTAACTCGCATGTTTTATACTCTCGGGTCAAAAAGGGGCGTTTCCGTCTTTATGGCAAGTTCTCTGGGGGCGTATCTAGTTACGAGGCAAGGTATGGATTAGACTCTGATCTAGTTTAGACAACTAAATTCACTGTTCATCTTTACAAAGACATTATCTTTGATCGGGATATTTTCAACACAACGCACAGTATGTAAACATCATGTATATATTATGGAAAACACATCAAGTTACAATGTTTTTGTTTATAATGTCGTCATTTTAACTTTTAATAACATTAAAATGACATTCATTTTCATATTCCATCTATTATTGTTACCACCATTTTGACTGATGAAATATATTGTCTGTCCCAAAGTCCATTTATTGCCATGTTACCATTGTGAGGTGGAGTGCTGGAGTCCAGAACAACATCTTGTCCTTTATTTATTGTGGCCACTAGATGGCGGTGATATAGCGTTTACTAACCATCGCCAACCCAATATGAAGAAGAAGACAATGCTCTGTTCATTGGCGGATCGCTCCCAAATCATAGGAATTCCCTCCCAGTTGACTACTTTAAAATGGTGGAAGTCCTCAATGGCAATGTCCATGGTAAAACCAGGTTATGTCCATCTACATTCCTCTATCTTTGTGGGTAAGACACAAGACCTTAACTACCAACAGGAAGTTTGAAAAGGACCTATGCTCCCCAAAGAGCAGGCGAACTACGGCCGCCCCAGTCCCTTCCCGGTCCCGCCCCAGTCCCTTCCCGGTCCCGCCCCAGTCCCGCCCCAGTCCCTTCCCGGTCCCGCCCCAGTCCCCTCCCGGTCCCGCCTCAGTCCCGCAATAGGTCCCGCCCCAGTCCCGCCCCAGTCCCTTCCCGGTCCCGCCCCAGTCCCGCCCCGGTCCCGCCCCAGTCCCTTCCCGGTCCCGCCCCAGTCCCTTCCCTTCCCGGTCCCGCCCCCCTTCCCGTCCCGCCCCAGTCCCTTCCCGGTCCCGCCCCAGTCCCGCCCCGGTCCCGCCCCAGTCCCTTCCCGGTCCCGCCCCAGTCGCGCTCCAGTCCCTTCCCGGTCCCGCCCCTGCTGGGAGTGGAATATTATCGGTCAACCCATCAGAGGCTGACTGACTTTATGGGATAATGATGCTCACATCAACAAGATGGTCAACATGAGCATTTCACCCTTCCTCCTCCTCAGGCAATAAAATGCTCATGTTTTGTACATGTTGTATAGGTTGTGTTTATTTTTCGAGGGTAGACCAAATGCATGATTTAAAACAAACATGAAATAATCACATTCAATACATCCTGAAATGATAGATAAACTAATTCACTTGGTATTGGAATCACTTGGTAATAGAATCCATTGGTATCACATTGGTATCACATTGGTGTCACATTGGCATTACATTGGTATCACATTGGCATTACATTGGCATTACATTGGTATCACATTGGTATCACATTGGCATCACATTGGTGTCACATTGGCATCACATTGGCGTCACATTGGTATCACATTGGTGTCACATTGGCATCACATTGGCATCACATTAATATAATAATAATATATGCCATTTAGCAGACATTGGTATACATTCTATTG
The DNA here is from genome assembly GCF_023373465.1 of Oncorhynchus keta. Taxonomy (NCBI): domain Eukaryota; kingdom Metazoa; phylum Chordata; class Actinopteri; order Salmoniformes; family Salmonidae; genus Oncorhynchus; species Oncorhynchus keta. Next base: position 7,720,556 of record NC_068434.1, read on the forward strand.
GTATCACATTGAGCTACAGAAGGACATTGGCATTACATTGGTGTCACATTGGCATTACATTGGTCACATTGGTGTCACATTGGCATCACATTGGCATCACATTGGTATCACATTGGTGTCACATTGGCATCATCACATTGGTATCATTACATTGGTATCGTCACATTGGCATTACCATCACATTGGCATCACATTGCTCCAACATTGGCATTACATTCCTGTTCATTACATTGGCATCACATTGGCATCACATTGGTATTACATTGGTATCACATTGGTTGATCACATTTCCATTTAGATGACATTCCTGTTCCAATTCACTCAATGGTGGTTGAGATGAGGAAGTTCTGCACTTCTCTTCTTCTTGTTGGTACTGTAGAAAGAGATGGTCTGTGTTAAAGTCAACAGGCGTGTGTGTGTGTGTGTGTGTGTGTGTGTGTGTGTGTGTGTGTGTGTGTGTGTGTGTGTGTGTGTGTCTGTGTCTGTGTCTGTGTGTGTGTGTGTTGTATTTACCTTTGTAACTTGCCAATGACTTTGTTGATCCATCTTGCATCTGGAGTCACACAGACGGTGGCTTTGTCCTTCTTGGTAACGCTGATGAATGAAGGGAGGGATATATATTACAGCGTCGCCATGGTTACATATCATACACTGCAGAATTGAACCTATCAGAAAACGTCAATATGAACGTACACATATTTAGCAGATGTTATTATGGCTGTAGTGAAATGGTTGTGTTCCCAGCTCCAACAGTGCAGTAATATCTAACAATACCCACAAATCTGAGTAGAAGAATGGATTTAAGAAATCTATAAGTATTAGGATGAGCAAAGTCAGAGTCCTGTATATGTAAATGTATGTATAGATACAGTACCAGTCAAAAGTTTGGACACCTACTCATTTCAGGGTTTTTCT
>NC_068434.1:7721570-7768357 GCF_023373465.1 Oncorhynchus keta
AAAATACATGTTATATTTGAGATTGTTCAAAGTAGGCACCCTTTGCCTTGATGACAGCTTTTCACACTCTTGGCATTCCTTCGACCTCATGGCTTGGTTTTTGCTCTGACAGCCACTGACAACTGTAGGACCTTTATATAGACAGGTGTGAGATGTTCCAAATCATGTCTAATCAATTGAATTTACCACAGGTGGACTCCAATCAAGTTGTAGAAACATCTCAAGGATGATCAATGGAAACAGGATGCATCTAAACTCAATGTAGAGTCTCATAGCAAAGTGTCTGAATACTGATGTAAATAAGGTGTTTCTGTTTTTATATTTAATAATGTAGAGTCTCATAGCAAAGTGTCTGAATACTGATGTAAATAAGGTGTTTCTGTTTTTATATTTAATAATGTAGAGTCTCATAGCAAAGTGTCTGAATACTGATGTAAATAAGGTGTTTCTGTTTTTTATATTTCATACATTTGCTAAAATGTCTAAAAACCTGTTTTCGCTTTGTTATTATGGAGTATTGTGTGTAAATTGATGAGGACAATTTTTTATTTAATCCATTTTAGAAAAAGGCTGTAAACATAATAAAATGTGGAAAAAGTCAAGGGGTCTGAATACTTTCTGAATAATATATAATAATAATATATGCCATTTAGCAGACGCTTTTATCCAAAGCGACTTACAGTCATGTGTGCATACATTCTACGTCCATTTTGGGTGGCTGGGAATCGAACCCACTAACCTAGCGTTGAAAAAGCGCCATGCTCTACCAACTGAGCTACAGAAGGACCACACACTGTATGTATATGTTTACATGTGTGATTGAATGTAGAGTCATTGTGGACAGAATGTGGATAGAATATATAGTACATCTGTAGAATAGGTAGCATACAATAGTATATGTACAGCAATAGTTGAATAGGATGGCCTTGACTAGAAAAACATATTTGTAATCTGTGATTGTCTGGAGTCCCTGCCACATACTGAGTTTCGGGGGGAAATGCTATAGGCTACCACTGCAAATGCCCACATTTATTACAATGTCTTAGCCTTGGTTACGAATAGGAACATTGAACTCATCATCAGTGACTAATGACTGGTTTGCATAGCATGCAGTAAAGCGACTATACTGACTAATTAATTTCCCCTCCACCCCGACCGATCCCCCACGCTTCTTCCCCCTATGCATTAGAAAACCACAGTTTAGCGCTTCGTTCAAGACCTCGCTGACTGACTCACATGATCTATGTGTAAAGACAATGACAGCCACCGTGGGTTTTAGGTGCGGTTTCCAAGACAACAGATGAAGCCTGAACAACAACAACAACAAGCATGGAGATTCCACTGGGCCAGTGGTTACCAACCAATCGATCGCCATCGACTTCAAGGCATTCCTAGTCCATCACCAAACATTTCTGTAGAAAATCATATGAAAAAGGATTGCGGTTCTTCTTTTTTAAATTCGTGTTGCGCTGTTACCGGCAGGTGCACTTCAGAAGCCTTGTGCACCGGGTAGACACTTCAGAAGCCTTGTGCACCGGGTAGACACTTCAGAAGCCTTGTGCACCGGGTAGACACTTCAGAAGCCTTGTGCACCGGGTAGACACTTCAGAAGCCTTGTGCACCGGGTAGACACTTCAGAAGCCTTGTGCACCGGGTAGACACTTCAGAAGCCTTGTGCACCGGGAGACACTTCAGAAGCCTTGTGCACCGGGTAGACACTTCAGAAGCCTTGTGCACCGGGGAGACAAACTGTTCCCAGTTTAAACCATTGAATTTGTCAGGAAAGACAAACTCCACCTAACCAGCGGACAGGAAGATCTGTGGATAAATCGAGTGAGCCTAACTGCGCTGGCCAATCGTATAGCTCAAATCACTGTGCCTACAGCTTCCACGACCCCACGCAAAGTTTGATACCAGCCTATGTAAGATTTGATAACTTTTAAAACCATGACGAGAGAAATGATCAAAGAATACAGCAAACAGCTGCTTTTTTTTATGAGTGAGTTCATGTTTTAGTTTTCATTCAACACTATTACATAATATAAAACATGTTTCTCTCTACTTCCACTCACACTGTAATGAATGAGTAGCCAAGTGTATCGACAGCGCTGTGTTTCTATCATTATTAGCATCTCGTCCTGTCTATTTTAATAGGGAGGGATATTATACTTTCTCTGGTCAGAGGAACAACATGAACTTGTGTCTGAAAGCAGATGCGGTGTGACTCGACTTTAGCCATCAGGTGGAAGACGTTGTCCCCTCTCTCTGGTCAGTCTCACCTCTCTCTGGTCAGTCTCATCTCTCTGGTCAGTCTCACCTCTCTCTGGTCAGTCTCACCTCTCTGGTCAGTCTCACCTCTCTCTGGTCAGTCTCACCTCTCTCTGGTCAGTCTCACCTCTCTCTGGTCAGTCTCCCGTCTCTCTGCTCAGTCTCACCTCTCTCTGGTCAGTCTCACCTCTCTCTGGTCAGTCTCACCTCTCTCTGGTCAGTCTCATCTCTCTGGTCAGTCTCACCTCTCTCTGGTCAGTCTCACCTCTCTCTGGTCAGTCTCATCTCTCTCTGGTTAGTCTCACCTCTCTCTGGTCAGTCTCACCTCTCTCTGGTCAGTCTCACCTCTCTCTGGTCAGTCTCATCTCTCTCTGGTTAGTCTCACCTCTCTCTGGTCAGTCTCATCTCTCTCTGGTCAGTCTCACCTCTCTCTGGTCAGTCTCACCTCTCTCTGGTCAGTCTCATCTCTCTCTGGTCAGTCTCACCTCTCTCTGGTCAGTCTCACCTCTCTCTGGTTAGTCTCACCTCTCTCTGGTTAGTCTCACCTCTCTGGTCAGTCTCACCTCTCTCTGGTCAGTCTCACCTCTCTCTGGTCAGTCTCCCCTCTCTCTGGTCAGTCTCACCTCTCTCTGGTTAGTCTCACCTCTCTCTGGTCAGTCTCATCTCTCTCTGGTTAGTCTCACCTCTCTCTGGTTAGTCTCATCTCTCTCTGGTCAGTCTCACCTCTCTCTGGTCAGTCTCACCTCTCTCTGGTCAGTCTCATCTCTCTCTGGTCAGTCTCACCTCTCTCTGGTCAGTCTCACCTCTCTCTGGTTAGTCTCACCTCTCTCTGGTTAGTCTCACCTCTCTGGTCAGTCTCACCTCTCTCTGGTCAGTCTCACCTCTCTCTGGTCAGTCTCACCTCTCTCTGGTCAGTCTCACCTCTCTCTGGTCAGTCTCCCCTCTCTCTGGTCAGTCTCACCTCTCTCTGGTCAGTCTCACCTCTCTCTGGTCAGTCTCACCTCTCTCTGGTCAGTCTCACCTCTCTCTGGTCAGTCTCATCTCTCTCTGGTTAGTCTCACCTCTCTCTGGTCAGTCTCACCTCTCTCTGCTCAGTCTCACCTCTCTCTGGTCAGACTCACCTCTCTCTGGTCAGTCTCACCTCTCTCTGGTCAGTCTCACCTCTCTCTGCTCAGTCTCCTGTCTCTCTGGTCAGTCTCACCTCTCTCTGGTTAGTCTCACCTCTCTCTGGTCAGTCTCACCTCTCTCTGGTCAGTCTCACCTCTCTCTGCTCAGTCTCCTGTCTCTCTGGTCAGTCTCACCTCTCTCTGGTTAGTCTCACCTCTCTCTGGTCAGTCTCACCTCTCTCTGGTCAGTCTCACCTCTCTCTGCTCAGTCTCCTGTCTCTCTGCTCAGTCTCACCTCTCTCTGGTCAGTCTCCTGTCTCTCTGCTCAGTCTCACCTCTCTCTGGTCAGTCTCACCCCTCTGGTCAGTCTCCTGTCTCTCTGGTCAGTCTCGCCTCTCTGGTCAGTCTCACCTCTCTCTGGTCAGTCTCACCTCTCTCTGGTCAGTCTCACCTCTCTCTGGTCAGTCTCACCTCTCTCTGCTCAGTCTCCTGTCTCTCTGGTCAGTCTCACCTCTCTCTGGTTAGTCTCACCTCTCTCTGGTCAGTCTCACCTCTCTCTGCTCAGTCTCACCTCTCTCTGCTCAGTCTCCTGTCTCTCTGCTCAGTCTCACCTCTCTCTGGTCAGTCTCCTGTCTCTCTGCTCAGTCTCACCTCTCTCTGGTCAGTCTCACCCCTCTGGTCAGTCTCACCTCTCTCTGGTCAGTCTCGCCTCTCTGGTCAGTCTCACCTCTCTCTGGTCAGTCTCACCTCTCTCTGGTCAGTCTCACCTCTCTTGTCAGTCTCACCCCTCTCTGGTCAGTCTCACCTCTCTCTGGTCAGTCTCACCCCTCTCTGGTCAGTCTCACCTCTCTCCGGTCAGTCTCACCTATCTCTGGTCAGTCTCACCTCTCTCTGGTCAGTCTCACCTCTCTTGTCAGTCTCACCCCTCTCTGGTCAGTCTCACCTCTCTCTGGTCAGTCTCACCCCTCTCTGGTCAGTCTCACCTCTCTCCGGTCAGTCTCACCTCTCTCCGGTCAGTCTCACCTCTCTCTGGTCAGTCTCACCCCTCTCTGGTCAGTCTCACCTCTCTCTGGTCAGTCTCACCCCTCTCTGGTCAGTCTCACCTCTCTCTGGTCAGTCTCACCTCTCTCTGGTCAGTCTCACCTCTCTCTGGTCAGTCTCACCTCTCTGGTCAGTCTCACCCCTCTCTGGTCAGTCTCACCTCTCTCTGGTCAGTCTCACCCCTCTCTGGTCAGTCTCACCTCTCTCCGGTCAGTCTCACCTCTCTCTGGTCAGTCTCACCTCTCTCTGGTCAGTCTCACCTCTCTCTGGTCAGTCTCACCTCTCTAGTCAGTCTCACCTCTCTCTGGTCAGTCTCACCTCTCTCTGGTCAGTCTCACCTCTCTCTGGTCAGTCTCACCTCTCTCTGGTCAGTCTCACCTCTCTCTGGTCAGTCTCACCTCTCTCTGGTCAGTCTCACCTCTCTCTGGTCAGTCTCACCTCTCTCTGGTCAGTCTCACCTCTCTCTGGTCAGTCTCACCTCTCTCTGGTCAGTCTCACCTCTCTCTGGTCAGTCTCACCTCTCTCTGGTCAGTCTCACCTCTCTAGTCAGTCTCACCTCTCTAGTCAGTCTCACCTCTCTGGTCAGTCTCACCTCTCTCAGGTCAGTCTCACCTCTCTCTGGTCAGTCTCACCTCTCTCTGGTCAGTCTCACCTCTCTCTGGTCAGTCTCACCTCTCTCTGGTCAGTCTCACCTCTCTAGTCAGTCTCACCTCTCTCTGGTCAGTCTCACCTCTCTCTGGTCAGTCTCACCTCTCTAGTCAGTCTCACCTCTCTCTGGTCAGTCTCACCTCTCTCTGGTCAGTCTCACCTCTCTCTGGTCAGTCTCACCTCTCTGGTCAGTCTCACTCTCTCTGGTCAGTCTCACCTCTCTGGTCAGTCTCACCTCTCTCTAGTCAGTCTCACCTCTCTCTGGTCAGTCTCACCTCTCTCTGGTCAGTCTCACCTCTCTCTGGTCAGTCTCACCTCTCTCTGGTCAGTCTCACCTCTCTAGTCAGTCTCATCTCTCTCTGGTCAGTCTCACCTCTCTCTGGTCAGTCTCACCTCTCTAGTCAGTCTCACCTCTCTAGTCAGTCTCACCTCTCTCTGGTCAGTCTCACCTCTCTCTGGTCAGTCTCACCTCTCTCTGGTCAGTCTCACCTCTCTAGTCAGTCTCACCTCTCTCTGGTCAGTCTCACCTCTCTCTGGTCAGTCTCACCTCTCTCTGGTCAGTCTCACCTCTCTAGTCAGTCTCACCTCTCTCTGGTCAGTCTCACCTCTCTCTGGTCAGTCTCACCTCTCTCTGGTCAGTCTCACCTCTCTGGTCAGTCTCACCTCTCTAGTCAGTCTCACCTCTCTCTGGTCAGTCTCACCTCTCTCTGGTCAGTCTCACCTCTCTCTGGTCAGTCTCACCTCTCTAGTCAGTCTCACCTCTCTCTGGTCAGTCTCACCTCTCTCTGGTCAGTCTCACCTCTCTCTGGTCAGTCTCACCTCTCTCTGGTCAGTCTCACCTCTCTAGTCAGTCTCACCTCTCTCTGGTCAGTCTCACCTCTCTCTGGTCAGTCTCACCTCTCTCTGGTCAGTCTCACCTCTCTAGTCAGTCTCACCTCTCTAGTCAGTCTCACCTCTCTCTGGTCAGTCTCACCTCTCTCTGGTCAGTCTCACCTCTCTCTGGTCAGTCTCACCTCTCTAGTCAGTCTCACCTCTCTCTGGTCAGTCTCACCTCTCTCTGGTCAGTCTCACCTCTCTCTGGTCAGTCTCACCTCTCTCTGGTCAGTCTCACCTCTCTAGTCAGTCTCACCTCTCTCTGGTCAGTCTCACCTCTCTCTGGTCAGTCTCACCTCTCTCTGGTCAGTCTCACCTCTCTCTGGTCAGTCTCACCTCTCTCTGGTCAGTCTCACCTCTCTCTGGTCAGTCTCACCTCTCTAGTCAGTCTCACCTCTCTCTGGTCAGTCTCACCTCTCTCTGGTCAGTCTCACCTCTCTCTGGTCAGTCTCACCTCTCTCTGGTCAGTCTCACCTCTCTCTGGTCAGTCTCACCTCTCTCTGGTCAGTCTCACCTCTCTCTGGTCAGTCTCACCTCTCTAGTCAGTCTCACCTCTCTCTGGTCAGTCTCACCTCTCTCTAGTCAGTCTCACCTCTCTCTAGTCAGTCTCACCTCTCTCTGGTCAGTCTCACCTCTCTCTAGTCAGTCTCACCTCTCTCTAGTCAGTCTCACCTCTCTCTGGTCAGTCTCACCTCTCTCTAGTCAGTCTCACCGGAGGAAAGGAAGGAGAGAGCAGGACCGTGAGTGGTGGACCCTCTGCTGTTCTGTCCCTCCCTCCGCTGAGACTAATACAGAGTTCAAAACTACTGAGAACTCTGAAATCTCAGACTTCCGACTTCAGTGTGTTCAAGACAACTGGAAACTGAAAAAAAATTAGACCCGACGAGGAAAAATCATTTTGAACGGTCATCCTGCTCTAAATTCCAAATCGGTAACTGAGACATCTTTCTAGAACTCCAACTTTCCAACCTGAAGTTCATTGACTTCATGATTTGACCTAGTTTATCTCCCAGAGTTCTCAGTTGTCTTGAAAGCACCATGACAGATGCAGATACCATCAGTCCAGTAAAATAAAAGCCAATTATTTCAATTTCTGCTCAGCTGTGCCTCGCAAGTGGTCCACCAACTGATCTGTTTGGTAATCAACGCTCGAGTTTTAAAATATAATATTGTCTGAGAATAACAATATTGGCAGGACAGGCATATACACACGTAGAAAAAGGGTTCTTCAGCTGTCCACCAGTTCAGCTTTTGACAGAGGGTTCTACACGGAACTCAAAAGGGTTCTATCTGGAAGCAGGAAGGGATTTATTCAAAGGGTTCTCCTATATGGGGACAGCTGAAGAACCCTTTTGGGTTCTAGATAGTGTCACGCCCTGGTCTAAGTAGTTTGTGTTTTTCTTCATGTATTGGGTCAGGCCAGGGTGTGGCATGGAGTTATTGTATTGTGGTGTGTTTTGTCTTGGGGTTTTGGTGTGTATGTATTTGGGATTGTAGCTAGTGGGGTTATCTAGCAAAGTCTATGGCTGTCTGGAGTGGTTCTCAATCAGAGGCAGGTGTTCATCGTTGTCTCTGATTGGGAACCATATTTAGGCAGCCATATTCTTTGGTAGTATTGTGGGTGATTGTCCTGAGTGTCCTGATGTCCTTGGTTGATGGTAGTTGACACACGTATAGGCTGTTTTCGGGTTTCGTTTCGTTTATTGTTTTTGTAGTGTTCGTGTTTAGTCGTGTTTACGTTTGTTTAAATAAACATGAATCGCAATCGACACGCTGCAGTTTGGTCCGACTCTCCTTAACCACACCTAGAAAGCCGTTACCATTTTTTCGAAGAGTTTAGCCAATATGATGTGATAATGTATTAGGTATACTGTGATAATGTATTAGACATACTGTGACAATGTATTAGGTATACTGTGATAATGTATTAGACATACTGTGATAATGTATTAGACATACTGTGATAATGTATTAGGCATGCTGTGATAATGTATTAGGCATGCTGTGATAATGTATTAGACATACTGTGATAATGTATTAGGCATGCTGTGATAATGTATTAGGTATACTGTGATCATGTATTAGGCATGCTGTGATAATGTATTAGGCATGTTGTGATAATGTATTTGGCATGCTGTGATAATGTATTAGACATACTGTGATAATGTATTAGGCATGCTGTGATAATGTATTAGGTATACTGTGATCATGTATTAGGCAGACCAGGTAATGTATTAGGCATGTTGTGATAATGTATTTGGCATGCTGTGATAATGTATTAGGCAGACCAGGTAATGTATTAGGCATGCTGTGATAATGTATTTGGCATGCTGTGATCATGTATTAGGCAGACCAGGTAATGTATTAGGCATGCTGTGATAATGTATTAGGCAGACCAGATAATGTATTAGGCATACTGTGATAATGTATTAGGCATACTGTGATAATGTATTAGGCATGCTGTGACAATGTATTAGGTATACTGTGATAATGTATTAGACATACTGTGATAATGTATTAGGCATGCTGTGATAATGTATTAGGTATACTGTGATCATGTATTAGGCAGACCAGGTAATGTATTAGGCATGCTGTGATAATGTATTTGGCATGCTGTGATCATGTATTAGGCAGACCAGGTAATGTATTAGGCATGCTGTGATAATGTATTTGGCATGCTGTGATCATGTATTAGGCAGACCAGGTAATGTATTAGGCATGCTGTGATAATGTATTAGGCAGACCAGATAATGTATTAGGCATGCTGTGATAATGTATTAGGCAGACCAGATAATGTATTAGGCATGCTGTGATAATGTATTTGGCATGCTGTGATCATGTATTAGGCAGACCAGGTAATGTATTAGGCATGCTGTGATAATGTATTAGGCAGACCAGATAATGTATTAGGCATGCTGTGATAATGTATTAGGCAGACCAGATAATGTATTAGGCATGCTGTGATAATGTATTAGGCAGACCAGATAATGTATTAGGCATGCTGTGATAATGTATTTGGCATGCTGTGATCATGTATTAGGCAGACCAGGTAATGTATTAGGCATGCTGTGATAATGTATTAGGCATGCTGTGATAATGTATTAGGCAGACCAGGTAATGTATTAGGCATGCTGTGATAATGTATTAGGCATGCTGTGATAATGTATTAGGCAGACCAGGTAATGTATTAGGCATGCTGTGATAATGTATTAGGCAGACCAGGTAATGTATTAGGCATGCTGTGATAATGTATTAGGCATGCTGTGATAATGTATTAGGCAGACCAGGTAATGTATCAGGGCTACTGTACAAGAGAACAGTTTTTTTTAGGTCAATGTAACTAAGTCATGTTTAAAAAATATATATTTTCAGAAATAGATGTTGGTTTGCTTGTTGACTGTGAAAGGGTTCTTGACTGGTTGCTAGGTGGTGTTAGTTGACTCACATGATCTCTGTTTGACGACAGTGGGCACCTGGAGGTAGGATCTCTATCCTGTGGAACAGCCGAGGAGAGATGAAAGCAGAGGACGTCCGGATGCAGCGACACTTCTGACATGCAGCACAGCCGTTCATGGGGAATGCTGCAGGGATGAAGACCGGGAATATTACATACAATAACAATATAGTGTTGTTAGAATTTGGGGTTAAAGGTTAAGGTTTAAGGGATAGGGTTAACACCTTTTGATCATCACTAAAAGTTGCACTTTGGAACATGTGAATGTTACAAAGACAAAACTGATTCTAGATCAGCAGTCTTAGGGCTCTATTCAGTCTGTGTCATCGCTGAAGTGTTACAGATTAAATAAAAAAAATCAAAGTTTATTTGTCACATGTGACCTTACAGTGAAATGCTGAATACAACAGGTGTAGTTGACCTTACAGTGAGATGCTGAATACAACAGGTGTAGTAGACCTTACAGTGAAATGCTGAATACAACAGGTGTAGTAGACCTTACAGTGAAATGCTGAATACAACAGGTGTAGTAGACCTTACAGTGAAATGCTGAATACAACAGGTGTAGTAGACCTTACAGTGAAATGCTGAATACAACAGGTGTAGTAGACCTTACAGTGAAATGCTGAATACAACAGGTGTAGTAGACCTTACAGTGAAATGCTGAATACAACAGGTGTAGTAGACCTTACAGTGAAATGCTGAATACAACAGGTGTAGTAGACCTTACAGTGAAATGCTGAATACAACAGGTGTAGTAGACCTTACAGTGAAATGCTGAATACAACAGGTGTAGTAGACCTTACAGTGAAATGCTGAATACAACAGGTGTAGTAGACCTTACAGTGAAATGCTGAATACAACAGGTGTAGTAGACCTTACAGTGAAATGCTGAATACAACAGGTATAGTAGACCTTACAGTGAAATGCTGAATACAACAGGTATAGTAGACCTTACAGTGAAATGCTTACTTACAGGCTATAATCAATAGTGCAACAAAGGTATTAGGTGAACAATAGGTAAGTAAAGAAATAAAAACACCAGTTAAAAGACAGTGATTGCATGACAGCAATGTAACGGTAATATCTGATTGAGCCGACATGCAGTGTTTACCGTGAATGCAGTTTCCACTCAGGAACATTACCTTTAAATTTCACTCACGCTGCAACGCAGAACTTCTGCCATACGGATTGAATACAGACCCTACTCTGAGACACTTAACATTGCAGTGGATTGATTGTGATAATTGGAATTAAATTGTTCAAAAAAATAAATGATAATAGGTTTGGTTTGTTGATTGTTCAAGAGTCAAGTTGAACAGATTCGTAGATATATAGATAAAGATGCAATATCTCACCTTGAAGAGCCACGAACCAGCAGAGAGTCAGGGACACCAACAGGTAGTGTGGCTTGAAAGGCATCTTGAGTCTGTGTTGGCTGTGGTCGGCTGGTGTCGACTGAAACTGAATGTTGTCTCTGGGTTTATATTGCTGCAAAAAAAGGAAGTGTGGGGGAATCCCTCGTCTTCACGCAAAATGAAGATCAGACTTTTGGAGGATATAAAAATCTAGTCAAAACATGGTAAATGCTGAGTAGAACAAGTAGAGATTCAGTGGTTAAGATTGGATAGTGTTTAAAAACTGTATTTCTCGTAGACATGGACAGACAGGTCCATAATTATTGGCTTTGATAAAGATTTTTTTTAAAGACTGTATAAAATCAATAATACAAACACTGAGCTATATTTTATGCAAAAAAAGGGGAAATTATATTTTATAATAATACAATTGCTCAGTGAAAGTGATTTTGTTTCATAAGTCATATTTATTTTCTCTCTCAAAAAGATAGGGGTTAAAATGGCACTGCTGTTTTCAATACCTCACCTTGAGAGGATAATGACCACTGAGTATTTTTCTACTATGTTTTATAAGATCTTCTTCTACGCCTGCTACATTAGGTTATGAGAATGAATAACACATCAGGAGGGATCTTAGACCTGCTACATTAGGTTATGAGAATGAATAACACATCAGGAGGGATCTTAGACCTGCTACGTTAGGTTATGAGAATGAATAACACATCAGGAGGGATCTTAGACCTCCTACATTAGGTTATGAGAATGAATAACACATCAGGAGGGATCTTAGACCTGCTACGTTAGGTTATGAGAATGAATAACACATCAGGAGGGATCTTAGACCTCCTACATTAGGTTATGAGAATGAATAACACATCAGGAGGGATCTTAGACCTGCTACATTAGGTTATGAGAATGAATAACACATCAGGAGGGATCTTAGACCTGCTACATTAGGTTATGAGAATGAATAACACATCAGGAGGGATCTTAGACCTCCTACATTAGGTTATGAGAATGAATAACACATCAGGAGGGATCTTAGACCTCCTACATTAGGTTATGAGAATGAATAACACATCAGGAGGGATCTTAGACCTGCTACATTAGGTTATGAGAATGAATAACACATCAGGAGGGATCTTAGACCTGCTACATTAGGTTATGAGAATGAATAACACATCAGGAGGGATCTTAGACCTCCTACATTAGGTTATGAGAATGAATAACACATCAGGAGGGATCTTAGACCTCCTACATTAGGTTATGAGAATGAATAACACATCAGGAGGGATCTTAGACCTGCTACATTAGGTTATGAGAATGAATAACACATCAGGAGGGATCTTAGACCTGCTACATTAGGTTATGAGAATGAATAACACATCAGGAGGGATCTTAGACCTCCTACATTAGGTTATGAGAATGAATAACACATCAGGAGGGATCTTAGACCTCCTACATTAGGTTATGAGAATGAATAACACATCAGGAGGGATCTTAGACCTGCTACATTAGGTTATGAGAATGAATAACACATCAGGAGGGATCTTAGACCTCCTACATTAGGTTATGAGAATGAATAACACATCAGGAGGGATCTTAGACCTCCTACATTAGGTTATGAGAATGAATAACACATCAGGAGGGATCTTAGACCTGCTACATTAGGTTATGAGAATGAATAACACATCAGGAGGGATCTTAGACCTGCTACATTAGGTTATGAGAATGAATAACACATCAGGAGGGATCTTAGACCTGCTACATTAGGTTATGAGAATGAATAACACATCAGGAGGGATCTTAGACCTCCTACATTAGGTTATGAGAATGAAGAACACCTCAGGAGGGATCTTAGACCTGCTAAGTTAGGTTATGAGAATGAAGAACACAGAACACAAAATAATATTTTAAGGTTAGGGTTAAGGTTAGGTTTAAATATCTCATTTTTCAGAAGATAAATGGTAGAAATAGGCAGGGTTTTTGACTTTGTGGACAAAAACATAAAAAGAACAAGCAAAATAGTCCCATAACATCAAAGATCCACCACCATATTTTACAGTTGGTATGAGGCTCCTTTTGAATGACATCCAACAAATGTAAACACCTGCAGTTTGATAAACGGAAACGGGCGCCGTCGGAACCTGTACTATGTTCAGATGACATGAAAATAAAGCTACTTTGGTTCTTCTCATCTTTATGTCAGTAATTGTGGACCTGACTTTATACACTGCATGTGCAACAACATCTCCTCCTTGGGAATTAATACAGTACTATTATTACCCTGCCGTATCTTTTCCCTATCAGAATCACTCAGCCATTTATCAAGGCTGATAGCTTCATATCACTTGTGTTCTTTTCCCTATCAGAATCACTCAGCCACACATTTATCAAGGCTGATAGCTTCATATCACTTGTGTTCTTTTCCCTATCAGAATCACTCAGCCACACATTTATCAAGGCTGATAGCTTCATATCACTTGTGTTCTTTTCCCTATCAGAATCACTCAGCCACACATTTATCAAGGCTGATAGCTTCATATCACTTGTGTTCTTTTCCCTATCAGAATCACTCAGCCACACATTTATCAAGGCTGATAGCTTCATATCACTTGTGTTCTTTTCCCTATCAGAATCACTCAGCCACACATTTATCAAGGCTGATAGCTTCATATCACTTGTGTTCTTTTCCCTATCAGAATCACTCAGCCACACATTTATCAAGGCTGATAGCTTCATATCACTTGTGTTTAATTTAGATTCATTTCACTCCATTGGGTGCAAGGAACCCAGAATAAGGAACTGAAAATGCTAACAAGCATTAAGATGCCAGACAATGTTTTTTCTATTATCAGACTGATGGAAAGAGCTCTATTGGCAGTGGACTGCCCGGTGAAGATCACATCTAATTTTACATTGTGGTCATTTATCAGACGCTCTTATCCAGAGCGACCTACATATAAGGATTGTTCCCATTGACAGTTTGAAATGACTCAAATCCACATTTTTTGCATATCCGATTCTAATCTGTTATTTTTCCTGCAGTCTGAACAGCAAAAAGCACATGGAATTGGACACTTCAAGTCACATTTCAAACCACCTTCATAAGTGACTGGTGTGACTAGCTAGTTGACTGTTGTGGCTAGCTAGTTGACTGTTGTGGCTAGCTAGTTGACTGCTGTGGCTAGCTAGTTGACTGCTGTGGCTAGCTAGTTGACTGCTGTGGCTAGCTAGTTGACTGCTGTGGCTAGCTAGTTGACTGGTGTGACTAGCTAGTTGACTGTTGTGGCTAGCTAGTTGACTGCTGTGACTAGCTAGTTGACTGCTGTGGCTAGCTAGTTGACTGTTGTGGCTAGCTAGTTGACTGCTGTGTTGACTGCCATTGTGCTAGCTAGTTGACTGCTGTGGCTAGCTAGTTGACTGTTGTGGCTAGCTAGTTGACTGTTGTGGCTAGCTAGTTGACTGTTGTGGCTAGCTAATTGACTGTGTGGCTAGCTAGTTGACTGCTGTGGCTAGCTAGTTGACTGTTGTGACTAGCTAGTTGACTGTTGTGGCTAGCTAGTTGACTGGCTAGCTAGTTGACTTTGTGGGCTGACTGTTGTGGCTAGCTAGTTGACTGCTGTGGCTAGCTAGTTGACTGGTGTGGCTAGCTAGTTGACTGCTGTGGCTAGCTAATTGACTGGTGTGACTAGCTAGTTGACTGCTGTGGCTAGCTAATTGACTGGTGTGACTAGCTAGCTGACTGCTGTGGCTAGCTAAACGACGCTGTGGCTAGCTAATTGACTGGTGTGACTAGCTAGTTGACTGTTGTGGCTAGCTAGTTGACTGCTGTGGCTAGCTAGTTGACTGCTGTGGCTAGCTAGTTGACTGCTGTGACTAGCTAGTTGACTGCTGTGGCTAGCTAGCTGACTGCTGTGGCTAGCTAGTTGACTGCTGTGGCTAGCTAGTTGACTGCTGTGGCTAGCTAGCTGACTGCTGTGGCTAGCTAGTTGACTGCTGTGGCTAGCTAGTTGACTGCTGTGGCTAGCTAGTTGACTGCTGTGGCTAGCTAAGTTGACTGCTGTGGCTAGCTAGTTGACTGCTGTGGCTAGCTAGTTGACTGCTGTGGCTAGCTAGTTGACTGCTGTGGCTAGCTAGTTGACTGCTGTGGCTAGCTAGTTGACTGCTGAGGCTAGCTAGCTGACTGTTGTGGCTAGCTAGTTGACTGTTGTGGCTAGCTAGTTGACTGCTGTGGCTAGCTAGTTGACTGCTGTGGCTAGCTAATTGACTGGTGTGACTAGCTAGTTGACTGCTGTGGCTAGCTAGATGACTGCTGTGGCTAGCTAATTGACTGGTGTGACTAGCTAGTTGACTGCTGTGGCTAGCTAATTGACTGCTGTGACTAGCTAGTTGACTGCTGTGGCTAGCTAGTTGACTGTTGTGGCTAGCTAGTTGACTGTTGTGGCTAGCTAGTTGACTGCTGTGGCTAGCTAGTTGACTGCTGTGGCTAGCTAGTTGACTGTTGTGGCTAGCTAATTGACTGGTGTGACTAGCTAGTTGACTGCTGTGGCTAGCTAATTGACTGGTGTGACTAGCTAGCTGACTGCTGTGGCTAGCTAAACTGACTGCTGTGGCTAGCTAGTTGACTGCTGTGGCTAGCTAGTTGACTGTTGTGGCTAGCTAATTGACTGGTGTGACTAGCTAGTTGACTGTTGTGGCTAGCTAGTTGACTGCTGTGACTAGCTAGCTGACTGCTGTGGCTAGCTAGTTGACTGCTGTGACTAGCTAGCTGACTGTTGTGGCTAGCTAGTTGACTGTTGTGGCTAGCTAGTTGACTGCTGTGACTAGCTAGTTGACTGCTGTGGCTAGCTAGTTGACTGTTGTGACTAGCTAGTTGACTGCTGTGACTAGCTAGTTGACTGGTGTGACTAGCTAGTTGACTGTTGTGGCTAGCTAGTTGACTGTTGTGGCTAGCTAGTTGACTGTTGTGGCTAGCTAGTTGACTGCTGTGGCTAGCTAGTTGACTGCTGTGACTAGCTAGTTGACTGTTGTGGCTAGCTAGTTGACTGTTGTGGCTAGCTAATTGACTGTTGTGGCTAGCTAGTTGACTGTTGTGGCTAGCTAGTTGACTGCTGTGGCTAGCTAATTGACTGTTGTGGCTAGCTAGTTGACTGCTGTGGCTAGCTAGTTGACTGCTGTGACTAGCTAGTTGACTGTTGTGGCTAGCTAGTTGACTGTTGTGGCTAGCTAGTTGACTGTTGTGGCTAGCTAGTTGACTGCTGTGACTAGCTAGTTGACTGTTGTGGCTAGCTAGTTGACTGCTGTGGCTAGCTAGTTGACTGCTGTGGCTAGCTAGTTGACTGCTGTGACTAGCTAGTTGACTGCTGTGGCTAGCTAGTTGACTGTTGTGGCTAGCTAGTTGACTGTTGTGGCTAGCTAGTTGACTGCTGTGGCTAGCTAGTTGACTGCTGTGGCTAGCTAGTTGACTGTTGTGGCTAGCTAGTTGACTGGTGTGACTAGCTAGCTGACTGCTGTGGCTAGCTAATTGACTGTGTGACTAGCTAGTTGACTGTTGTGGCTAGCTAGTTGACTGCTGTGGCTAGCTAGTTGACTGCTTGACTAGCTAGTTGACTGCTGTGACTAGCTAGTTGACTGCTGTGGCTAGCTAGCTGACTGTTGTGGCTAGCTAGTTGACTGTTGTGGCTAGCTAGTTGACTGCTGTGGCTAGCTAGCTGACTGCTGTGGCTAGCTAGTTGACTGCTGTGACTAGCTAGTTGACTGCTGTGGCTAGCTAGTTGACTGTTGTGGCTAGCTAATTGACTGGTGTGACTAGCTACTGACTGCTGTGACTAGCTAGTTGACTGGTGTGACTAGCTAGTTGACTGCTGTGGCTAGCTAGCTGACTGTTGTGGCTAGCTAGTTGACTGTTGTGGCTAGCTAGTTGACTGCTGTGACTAGCTAGTTGACTGCTGTGGCTAGCTAGCTGACTGTTGTGGCTAGCTAGTTGACTGTGTGACTAGCTGACTGCTGTGACTGCTAGTTGACTGCTGTGACTAGCTAGTTGACTGCTGTGGCTAGCTAGTTGACTGCTGTGGCTAGCTAGTTGACTGCTGTGGCTAGCTAGTTGACTGCTGTGGCTAGCTAGTTGACTGCTGTGGCTAGCTAGTTGACTGCTGTGACTAGCTAGTTGACTGCTGTGACTGGCTAGCTAGTTGACTGGTGTGACTAGCTAGTTGACTGCTGTGGCTAGCTAATTGACTGGTGTGACTAGCTAGTTGACTGCTGTGGCTAGCTAGTTGACTGCTGTGCTAGCTAGTTGACTGCTGTGGCTAGCTAGTTGACTGCTGTGGCTAGCTAGTTGACTGCTGACTGCTGTGACTAGCTAGTTGACTGCTGTGGCTAGCTAGATGACTGTTGTGGCTAGCTAATTGACTGGTGTGGCTAGCTAGTTGACTGCTGTGACTAGCTAGCTGACTGCTGTGGCTAGCTAGTTGACTGCTGTGACTAGCTAGCTGACTGTTGTGGCTAGCTAGTTGACTGTTGTGGCTAGCTAGTTGACTGCTGTGACTAGCTAGTTGACTGCTGTGGCTAGCTAGTTGACTGTTGTGACTAGCTAGTTGACTGCTGTGGCCGAAAAAGGACTGGTTTTGAAAGTTGGATCATCTTGTGCTTTGAGGCTTTAAAGGTGTTCTGACACTATGATTTTGAACATTCAAAGTATGTGGGAAACATCCCTGACAGGCATTGTCGTCATCTTAGCTTGCTACTTAACTTCTGAGTGAGAGAAAGCAGGAGCACCAATCAGCCTACACCACCGCACATACACCCATTGTTAGTGTGACAACTAGCCATGTCAACAAATGAATGCTGTCTGAACACACACCCATCGTTACTATGACAACTAGCCATGTCTTCAAATTAATGCTGTCTGAACACACACCCATCGTTACTATGACAACTAGCCATGTCAACAAATGAATGCTGTCTGAACACAACCCCATCGTTACTATGACAACTAGCCATGTCATCAAATGAATGCTGTCTGAACACAAACCCATCGTTACTATGACAACTAGCCATGTCATCAAATGAATGCTGTCTGAACACACCCATCGTTACTATGACAACTAGCCATGTCATCAATGGTATAATAACATGGGTTGAATAACATGGGTATAATAACATGGGTTGAATTGTACCTTTATTTAACTAGGCAAGTCAGTTAAGAACAAATTCTTATTTTCAATGACGGCCTAGGAACAGTGGGTTAACTGCCTGTTCAGGGGCAGAACGACAGATTTGTACCTTTTCAGCTCGGGGATTTGAACTTGCAACCTAACATGGGTTGAATAACATGGGTGAATAACATATGTCTTGTAATAAAGGCTATTATGGTCAGATAAAATAGGATTAGATGAAGGCTAATACAAGTTTATAGCAAAGTAATAATGTAATAGTAGCTGTGTTAGTATTACTATATTACCATACTTTAATAGTCCCAGACTGACAGTGAGTCTAGTAGATAGGAGGCCTATTATATCAGTACCACCATTATAATACAGGTTTTTTATGGCTTTGCAGAACCAAAAAACTCCAAATCGACCAAAGGAGGAAGAAAGCACAGCATTTCACTTTCTGGATTTCACTTTCCCCTCTGAACCAGAATAGAAAGTTAGGCAATATAATGAAACTGAACACCGTGTGGGTAAACCACATGCAGCCAGCCCATGTCTGTGCCACCTTCTATGATCTGAGTATGATGAGCATGGTGTGTCAGTGGAAACCTGGGGTGTATTCACGACCCCTCAAACCCACACGGAAACCAGCAGAAGCAAACTGAAGGAAAAGGGGAGGGACCAACATGAATTTGTCCAAAAGAAACTTGAATTTTTATTGAAAAGCATGTTTTTGTTCAAAGTTAATGGTTTCCGTTACAAACTGTTTGTTACATTTTTGTTCTGAATGAACAGACCAGTGTCTCCCAATCCTGGTTCTGGAAACCCAAAGGGGAGCACTCACACACCTGATTCAAATCAAAGGTTTGATGATGACTTGATTAGTTGAATCAAGTCTGAGTGATCGTGCAAACAGCACTAACTGTTATATAGACCTGATAACACTGTTATATAGACATTATAACACTGTTATATAGACATTATAACACTGTTATATAGACATTATAACACTGTTATATAGACATTATAACACTGTTATATAGACATTATAACACTGTTATATAGACATTATAACACTGTTATATAGACATTATAACACTGTTATATAGACATTATAACACTGTTATATAGACATTATAACACTGTTATATAGACATTATAACACAGTTATATAGACATTATAACACTGTTATATAGACATTATAACACTGTTATATAGACATTATAACACTGTTAAATAGACATTATAACACTGTTATATAGACATTATAACACTAACTGTGAGAATCACACTGTTTTATTCAGTGGGAACTATTGCAGCTCATACTGTAACTATCATGCATGTTGGTCCCAGTAGTTTCCTTTGGAAATGATGAGTGTGTACCTAACCTCATCTGCATACGGTTGGCTGTTAGCAGGCTCCCACACTGAAGGCCTGTAGCAGGCTCCCATACTAAAGGACTGTTAGCAGGCTCCCACACTAAAGGACTGTTAGCAGGCTCCCACACTAAAGGACTGTTAGCAGGCTCCCACACTAAAGGACTGTTAGCAGGCTCCCACACTAAAGGACTGTTAGCAGGCTCCCACACTAAAGGACTGTTAGCAGGCTCCCACACTAAAGGACTGTTAGCAGGCTCCCACACTAAAGGCCTGTTAGCAGGCTCCCACACTAAAGGACTGTTAGCAGGCTCCCATACTAAAGGACTGTTAGCAGGCTCCCACACTAAAGGACTGCTCCCACACTAAAGGCAGGCTCCCACACTAAAGGACTGTTAGCAGGCTCCCAGCAGGCTCCCAGCTAAAGGACTGTTAGCAGGCTCCCATACTAAAGGACTAAAGGACTGCCCACACTAAAGGACTGTTAGCAGGCTCCCACACTAAAGGACTGTTAGCAGGCTCCCACACTAAACTGTTAGCTTTAAAGGCTGTTAGCAGGCTCCCACACTAAAGGCCTGACATTTAGCAGGTGCCCCATAGTTAAGGACTGTTATTTCACAAGATGCAGATTAAAGGGTTGTTGAATTGTACATAAATGTATTTCTTGCAGGCTTGAAAAGTTTCCTTGCAGGTCCCAGCACTAAAGGAAGACCATTATCACATTAAAACGTTTGCCCCTGATCTGGTCTTGGACCAGGGGATATTGTTACAAACACTGGTATGTCAACATTTATCAAACATTTAAGCCCTTATGAGCTTTAAGATTAAGGCAAGGTATCTGGTCATGACTCCATTGTTTGACAGGTACATTGAACATTTTCCCTCCCAACTTGCCTCCTCTCCATGCCTCCCTCCCTCGGTCTCCCTACCTGCCTCCGTCTCCCTCCCTGCCTCGACCTTTGAACTGATTGTCTCCCTCCTCCCCGCCTGCCTCCATCTCCCTCCCTGCCTCCTTCTCCATGCCTCCAAATGACCTGCCTCCGTCTCCATGCCTCCATCCCTACCTGCCTCCGTCTCCATGCCTCCCTCCCTCCCTGCCACCTTCTCCATGCCTCCCTCCCTCCACCCTCTCTGTTCTCCCTGCCTCCCAACCTGCCTTCTCCCTCCCTCCCTGCCTCCATCTCCATGCAAACCCTCCCCGCCTGCCTCCATCTCCCTCCCTCCCTACCTGCCTGGGAATACAGATATGCATCTGTTGGTCACAGATACCTTAATAAAAAGTTAGGGGCGTGGTTCAGAAAAAATCAGTATCTTGTGACCACCATTTGCATCATGCAGCAAGACACATCTCCCTGCATAGAGTTGATCAGGCTGTTGATTGGGGCTTGTGGAATGTTGTCCCACTCCTCTTCAATGGCTGTTTCGAAGTTGCTGGATATTGGAACTGGAAAACTCTGTTGAAAAGCTTAATTGGAACACATCAATCCAGAGCATCCCAAACATGCTCGATGGGTGACTTGTGGCGAGTATGCAGGCCATGTCAGAATTACAGAGCTATTAAGGAATTGTGACAGTCATCACTGGGGCTTGAATCTATCATGCTGCAACATGAAGTGATGGAGGTGGATGAATGGAATGACAATGGGCCAAAAGGATCTCATCAGCAGTATCTCTGTGCATTCAAAGTGCCATTGATAAAATGCATTTGTATTTGGTTTGAGTAACTTTGCCTGGAAAATACCATAACCTCACCACCACCATGGGTCACTCTGTTCACAACGTTGACATCAGCAAACCACTGTCCCACACGACACCATACATACTGTCTGCCATCTGCCCGGTACAGTTGATACCGGGATTAATCAGTGAAGAGCACACTTCTCCAGCTGAGGCCAGAGTCAAAGTGATCATTTGCAGCACTGATGGAGCTTCACTGAACTGCAGTCAGCTCAAGACCTGGTCAGACTGATGGAGCTTCCAGATGCTGCTTCCTGAGGCGGTTTTTGACAGTTTGTCAGAAATGATTTGGTTCTGCTTCCACAGCTTTCATGTAGTGTCCAGCTGGCTGGTCTCAGACTGATGCAGGTGAAGAAGCCGGTTGTGGAGGTCCTGGGCTAGTGGTTAACCTACTGTCTGCAGACTGATGGAGGTCCTGGGCTGGCGTGGTTAAGTGCACCTACTGCAGACTGTGGAGGTCCTGGGCTGGCGTGGTTAACGTGGTCTACTGTTGTGGAGGTCCTGGGATGGAGTGGTTCCATAGCTGCTCCTGTAGTTGTGGAGGTCCTGGGCAGACTGTGGTTCCACGTGGTCTGCTCCTGTGGAGGTGAACCTACTGTCAGACTGTTACACGTGGTCTGCTGTAGTGGAGTGAACCTGGGCTGTCAGGTGAGGTCCTGGGCTGGCGTGGCTTCGGTTAGCTGGTCCTGGGCTGGCGTGGTTACACGTGGTCTGTCGGTTGTGGAGGTCCTGGGCTGCGTGGTTACACGTGGTCTGCGGTTGTGGAGGTCCTGGGCTGGCGTGGTTAACGTGAACCTGCGGTTGTGGAGGTCCTGGGCTGGCGTGGTTCCACGTGGTCTCCTGTAGTGGAGTGAACCTGGGTCAGACTGATGGCTTCCATGGTCTGCTCCTGTAGTAGGTCCTGAACCTACACGTGGTCTGCTGTGGAGGTCCTAGCGTGCTGTGGTCTGCGGTTGTGGAGGTCCTGGGCTGCTGCTCCGTAGTAATGTGGACCTCTGTCAGGTTGTGTGGCCAGTTGGATGTACTGCAAAATGTTCTAAAATGATATTGGTGTCCAGACTTATGGTACAGAAATGTACATAAAGTATCTGGGACAGCTCTGGTGGTCACTCCAGTCAGCATGCTAATTGGCTCCCTCAAAACTTGAGACATCTGTGTGACAAAGTAGGCCCATTTTATTTGGTTTTTATTTTCATGATTATTCACCTGTGTAATGATCATGCTGTTTAATCAGTACTTGATATGCACACATAACCCAAATCAGTCTTTAAGGTGACACACCTAACCCAAACTCAGTCTTTACCCCTGACTGGTGGATGGGATTATCCTGGCAAAGAGAAAGGCTCACTAACAAGGATGTAAACACATTAGTGCACACATTTGAGAGAAAGGCAGCTTTTTGTGTATGAAACATGTCTGGGATATGGTTTTATTTCAGCTCATGAAACATGGGACAAACAGTTTAATGTTTTTATATTGCTGTTCAGCATAGTTCTTACATCTATTTTAAATTTTTTTTCGTAGTTGTATTTAAAAAAAAACATTTTTACTTATTTTAGTAAATCAGCTTGTTACATGTAACAAATAATGATTTAAATGTTTTGTTTAATAGCATGGGTGTGGTAGTAATGGTCATCTGTATTTGCAATGCTGGTTAATCAAGCACCAGAGGTATGTTTCAGTTTAAATCTTTAATTGATCATTGCCCGGATCAATAATGGTGTCAAATCTTATTCAAAAGTCGAATTAGCACTAGAAAGATGAAACGTCATTGCTCGAGCAAACGTTTGAGTTGAGAGAAGAACATGGTCATATTTTTAGAAGAGGTCCCGTCCTAACGGAGGGCACAGGCTGGACTGTCACAGACACACATTGCCCCTTAAATCATATGTCTGACATGTTTTGTGATTTTTAATTTAACCTTATTTCCCAACATTGACCTGCAGGTGAAAAAATGATCAAACGTATATTTTTATTCAGACAGTAAATGACCACCAGTCAATAGTCATTTATTTTGTCAAGGAGGGGATGGAAAATTTTCAAACTGTTTGTCATGGAAGCAATTTCATCTTTCATTTACTCATGTTGAATGGGTCCAAAGAGATAAAAGAAGCTAATATTGTAGTCACTGTTAAATAGATTTTACAGCTGGATAATATGAATAATTAAAGATTCACTACCATCTGCTGGCTGGACTCATTTCTGTTGATTAGAACGTTGTCTTTATATTTATCAACTATTCAGACCCCTTATTCTAACCTAACCCAAACATTAAGCCCAAAAGCGACTTTTCCTGGTGATGAAGACTTTTTGGAGACTTTGACGTGAAAGCACATTTTGTTTACATGACATTTTATGATAGTCCTGTGACAATTTAGGCCCCTTTGTCCCCTGGGTTTTCCTAATACTAGAGAGGCTGGTGGGGGGGGAGTTTACTCCAAATACCTGAGCAAAGGTGAAAGTGAAAGGTGTGTCTCAGTATAGGACTGAGGTGTAGATTGTTCTGTAAAAACGTGTAGAAATGCACATATAGTGACTATTAGAGTGGTTATAGATTTAAATCAACTATTTTGAAGCGGGGGACGTGAAGACCAGTAAAGGTAAGAGGAGATGTCAGTATATTTCACTTTCCAAACTAGACACAACAGTCCTGTTTTAAAACAATGAGGACTGGAGAACGAGGAAGGGATGTTTGTATCTGTGTGATTGAGCAAAAGAGAGATTTTGATGAATGGTAATGATGTAAATATGAATGTTTTCCATTTTTATTGAGAAATGAGCCACACACCCCACCTTCTTCCCGGCTGTAAGTAATAACACACTAAAATGTCTGGCTAACAATGTAAGAAATAACACTGGAATGTTGCCTCGGGGCTGGAATCACTTCCTCCCTCTCTATCGGCGCCATTTTATATATTGACTACATCCCTCCTGGCTCGCTCATTAATATCTTCATCTAAATTACTGATTGTCTCTTATCCGCTTGTCATCCCATTATGCCATAGTTTGTCCATCTCAATTAACAGTAGAAACCACATTTGTTTAAGTAAGTCATCCATATCAGCTATGTGTTTTTTTAAAGCAGTAAATGAGGCTGAATTAACTGTTTCACTGAATGAGGCTCAATGAGAAATAGTTAATGACAAATCCCCAGTAACCTTCTAAGACGACATGGTAATATTGTCTAGATAGAGAACGACAGATCAGCTGTAAACAAGCAGGGCAGGTGGTAATACAGGCAATTCACTTAAAAACAAACAGTTCAAATCAAATGCAGCTTTAAATATCTACCTGTAAAACATAAGATCCAGCATCACTGTCTGTAAGTGCCCAGATTGTAATGGTTTTAACCCAAACTCAGTCAATACCCCCAGCCCTGTCCCCTGTCCCCTACACACCCTAACCCAAACTCAGCCTTTACCCCCAGCCCTGTTCCCAGTAGAAACTTGACGAAAATGGTCAAACTGAGACTAAATGTAAAGATAACACCAATAAAAATAACCCTTTGTGAAAAGTAAAGTCTTGATTAACTTAAGGTGCCGACATGGATACTGTTTTTGCCCTGTAATGGTTTAAACCCAAACTCAGCCCTATACCCCCAGCCCTGTCCCCTGTCCCCTACACACCCTAACCCAAACTCAGTCTTTACCCCCAGCCCTGTGTCCCCTGTCCCCTACACCCTAACCCAAACTCAGTCTTACCCCCACACCCTAACCCAAACTCCTTTACCCCCAGCCCTAACCCAAACTCAGTCTTCCCCTGTCCCCTACACACCCTAACCCAAACTCAGTCTTTACCCCCAGCCCTGCCCTGTCCCCTACACACACCTAACCCAAACTCAGTCTTTACCCCCAGCCCTGTCCCCTGTCCCCTACACACCCTAACCCAAACTCAGTCTTTACCCCCCCAGCCCTGTCCCCTACACACCCTAACCCAAACTCAGTCTTTACCCCCAGCCCTGTCCCCTACACACCCTAACCCAAACTCAGTCTTTACCCCCAGCCCTGTCCCCTGTCCCCTACACACCCTAACCCAAACTCAGTCTTTACCCCCAGCCCTGTCCCCTGTCCCCTACACACCCTAACCCAAACTCAGTCTTTACCCCCAGCCCTGTCCCCTGTCCCCTACACACCCTAACCCAAACTCAGTCTTTACCCCCAGCCCTGTCCCCTGTCCCCTACACACCCTAACCCAAACTCAGCCTTTACCCCCAGCCCTGTCCCCTGTCCCCTACACACCCTAACCCAAACTCAGTCTTTACCCCCAGCCCTGTCCCCTGTCCCCTACACACCCTAACCCAAACTCAGTCTTTACCCCCAGCCCTGTCCCCTGTCCCCTACACACCCTAACCCAAACTCAGTCTTTACCCCCCCCTACCCCCCTGTCCCCTACACACCCTAACCCAAAACTACCCCCAGCCCTGTTACCCCCTAAGCCCTCAGTCAGCCCTGTCCCCTACACACCCTAACCCAAACTCAGTCTTTACCCCCAGCCCTGTCCCCTACACACCCTAACCCAAACTCAGTCTTTACCCCCAGCCCTGTCCCCTAACCCAAACTCCCACCCTAACCCAAACTCAGCCTTTACCCCCATCCCTGTCCCCTGTCCCCTACACACCCTAACCCAAACTCAGTCTTTACCCCCAGCCCTGTCCCCTACACACCCTAACCCAAACTCAGTCTTTACCCCCAGCCCTGTCCCCTGTCCCCTGTACACCCTAACCCAAACTCAGTCTTTACCCCCAGCCCTGTCCCCTACACACCCTAACCCAAACTCAGTCTTTACCCCCAGCCCTGTCCCCCAAACTCTTTACCCCCAGCCCTGTCCCCCCTACCCTAACCCATACTCAGTCTTTACCCCCAGCCCTGTCCCCTGTCCCCTACACCCTAACCCAAACTCAGTCTTTACCCCCAGCCCTGTCCCCTACACACCCTAACCCAAACTCAGTCTTTACCCCCAGCCCTGTCCCCTACACACCCTAACCCAAACTCAGTCTTTACCCCCAGCCCTGTCCCCTGTCCCCTACACACCCTAACCCAAACTCAGTCTTTACCCCCCCCAGCCCTGTCCCCTACACACCCTAACCCAAAAGTCTTTACCCCCAGCCCTGTCCCCTACACACCCTAACCCAAACTCAGTCTTTACCCCCAGCCCTGTCCCCTGTCCCCTACACACCCTAACCCAAACTCAGTCTTTACCCCCAGCCCTGTCCCCTGTCCCCTACACCCTAACCCAAACTCAGTCTTTACCCCCAGCCCTGTCCCCTACACACCCTAACCCAAACTCAGTCTTTACCCCCAGCCCTGTCCCCTACACACCCTAACCCAAACTCAGTCTTTACCCCCAGCCCTGTCCCCTGTCCCCTACACACCCTAACCCAAACTCAGTCTTTACCCCCAGCCCCTGTCCCCTACACACCCTAACCCAAACTCAGTCTTTACCCCCAGCCCTGTCCCCTGTCCCCTACACACCCTAACCCAAACTCAGTCTTTACCCCCAGCCCTGTCCCCTACACACCCTAACCCAAACTCAGTCTTTACCCCCAGCCCTGTCCCCCCTACACACCCTAACCCAAACTCAGTCTTTACCCCCAGCCCTGTCCCCTACACACCCTAACCCAAACTCAGTCTTTACCCCCAGCCCTGTCCCCTGTCCCCTACACACCCTAACCCAAACTCAGTCTTTACCCCCAGCCCTGTCCCCTACACACCCTAACCCAAACTCAGTCTTTACCCCCAGCCCTGTCCCCTGTCCCCTACACACCCTAACCCAAACTCAGTCTTTACCCCCAGCCCTGTCCCCTACACACCCTAACCCAAACTCAGTCTTTACCCCCAGCCCTGTCCCCTACACACCCTAACCCAAACTCAGTCTTTACCCCCAGCCCTGTCCCCTGTCCCCACACCCTAACCCAAACTCAGTCTTTACCCCCAGCCCTGTCCCCTGTCCCCTACACACCCTAACCCAAACTCAGTCTTTACCCCCAGCCCTGTCCCCTGTCCCCTACACACCCTAACCCAAACTCAGTCTTTACCCCCAGCCCTGTCCCCTGTCCCTACACACCCTAACCCAAACTCAGTCTTTACCCCCAGCCCTGTCCCCTACACACCCTAACCCAAACTCAGTCTTTACCCCCAGCCCTGTCCCCTACACACCCTAACCCAAACTCAGTCTTTACCCCCAGCCCTGTCCCCTGTCCCCTGTACACCCTAACCCAAACTCAGTCTTTACCCCCAGCCCTGTCCCCTGTACACCCTAACCCAAACTCAGTCTTTACCCCCAGCCCTGTCCCCTCCCCTACACACCCTAACCCAAACTCAGTCTTTACCCCCAGCCTGTCCCCTGTCCCCTACACCCTAACCCAAACTCAGTCTTTACCCCCAGCCCTGTCCCCTGTCCCCACACCCTAACCCAAACTCAGTCTTTACCCCCCCCTGTCCCCTACACACCCTAACCCAAACTCAGTCTTTACCCCCCAGCCCTGTCCCCTACACACCCTAACCCAAACTCAGTCTTTACCCCCAGCCCTGTCCCCCCCTACACACCCTAACCCAAACTCAGTCTTTACCCCCAGCCCTGTCCCCTACACACCCTAACCCAAACTCAGTCTTTACCCCCAGCCCTGTCCCCTGTCCCCTACACACCCTAACCCAAACTCAGTCTTTACCCCCAGCCCTGTCCCTGTCCCTACACACACCCTAACCCAAACTCAGTCTTTACCCCCAGCCCTGTCCCTGTCCCTACACCCTAACCCAAACTCAGTCTTTACCCCCCCCAGCCCTGTCCCCTACACACCCTAACCCAAACTCAGTCTTTACCCCCAGCCCTGTCCCCTGTCCCCTACACACCTAACCCAAACTCAGTCTTTACCCCCAGCCCTGTCCCCTGTCCCCTACACACCCTAACCCAAACTCAGCCTTTACCCCCAGCCCTGTCCCCTGTACACCCTAACCCAAACTCAGTCTTTACCCCCAGCCCTGTCCCCTACACACCCTAACCCAAACTCAGTCTTTACCCCCAGCCCTGTCCCCTGTCCCCTGTACACCCTAACCCAAACTCAGTCTTTACCCCCAGCCCTGTCCCCTCCCCTACACCCTAACCCAAACTCAGTCTTTACCCCCAGCCCTGTCCCCTGTACACACCCTAACCCAAACTCAGTCTTTACCCCCAGCCCTGTCCCCCCCCTACACACCCTAACCCAAACTCAGTCTTTACCCCCAGCCCTGTCCCCTGTCCCCTACACACCCTAACCCAAACTCAGTCTTTACCCCCAGCCCTGTCCCCACACTAACACTCAGTCTAACCCAAACCAGTCCCTTTACCCCCAGCCCTGTCCCTTTACCCCCAGCCCTGTCCCCTACACACCCTAACCCAAACTCAGTCTTTACCCCCAGCCCTGTCCCCTGTCCCCTACACCCTAACCCAAACTCAGTCTTTACCCCCAGCCCCCCCAGCCCTGTCTACACACCCTAACCCAAACTCAGTCTTTACCCCCAGCCCTGTCCCCTACACACCCTAACCCAAACTCAGTCTTTACCCCCAGCCCTGTCCCTGTCCCCTACACACCCTAACCCAAACTCAGTCTTTACCCCCAGCCCTGTCCCCTACACACCCTAACCCAAACTCAGTCTTTACCCCCAGCCCTGTCCCCTGTCCCCTACACCCTAACCCAAACTCAGTCTTTACCCCCAGCCCTGTCCCCTACACACCCTAACCCAAACTCAGTCTTTACCCCCAGCCCTGTCCCCTACACACCCTAACCCAAACTCAGTCTTTACCCCCAGCCCTGTCCCCTACACACCCTAACCCAAACTCAGTCTTTACCCCCAGCCCTGTCCCCTACACACCCTAACCCAAACTCAGTCCCCCCAGCCCTGTCCCCCCTGTCCCTACACACCCTAACCCAAACTCAGTCTTTACCCCCAGCCCCTGTCCCCTACACACCCTAACCCAAACTCAGTCTTTACCCCCAGCCCTGTCCCTGTCCCCTACACCCTAACCCAAACTCAGTCTTTACCCCCAGCCCTGTCCCCTGTCCCCTACACACCCTAACCCAAACTCAGTCTTTACCCCCAGCCCTGTCCCCTGTCCCCACACACCCTAACCCAAACTCAGTCTTTACCCCCAGCCCTGTCCCCTACACACCCTAACCCAAACTCAGTCTTTACCCCCAGCCCTGTCCCCTGTCCCCTACACCCTAACCCAAACTCAGTCTTTACCCCCAGCCCTGTCCCCTGTCCCCTACACACCCTAACCCAAACTCAGTCTTTACCCCCAGCCCTGTCCCCTGTCCACTACCTAACCCAAACTCAGTCTTTACCCCCAGCCCTGTCCCCTGTCCCCTACACACCCTAACCCAAACTCAGTCTTTACCCCCAGCCCTAGCCCTGTCCCCTACACACCCTAACCCAAACTACACCCTAACCCAAACTCAGTCTTTTACCCTAACCCAAACTCAGTCCCTACCCCCAGCCCTGTCCCCTACACACCCTAACCCAAACTCAGTCTTTACCCCCAGCCCTGTCCCCCCAAACCCAAACTCAGTCTTTACCCCCAGCCCTGTCCCCTACACACCCTAACCCAAACTCAGTCTTTACCCCCAGCCCTGTCCCCTACACTATTTAACCCAAACTCAGTCTTTACCCCCAGCCCTGTCCCCCCTACAAACTCCTAACCCAAACTCAGTCTTTACCCCCAGTCCCCTGTCCCCTACCACACTGGCCTAACCCAAACTCAGTCTTTACCCCCAGCCCTGTCCCCTGTCCCTACACACCCTAACCCAAACTCAGTCTTTACCCCCAGCCCTGTCCCCTGTCCCCTACACACCCTAACCCAAACTCAGTCTTTACCCCCAGCCCTGTCCCCTGTCCCCTACACACCCTAACCCAAACTCAGTCTTTACCCCCAGCCCTGTCCCCTACACACCCTAACCCAAACTCAGTCTTTACCCCCAGCCCCCTATATGGTAGGTCTGACATTCTGATTTGTAAATTCCCCGCAGTTCCCAACATTGACCAGCAGGTGGTAATGATACTCTCTTCTCAGACAGTAAATGACCACCAGTCAGCTACATTTATTTTGTTAAGAGGGGATGGAAAAGCATTGAGACTATTTGTCATGGAAGCAATTTTACTCATTTACTCATGTGAATGTGTCCAAAGAGATAAGAGAAGCTAATATTGATAGACACTGTTAAATCTTTACAGCTCAGGATAATATGACTATAATTAAAGATCATCACTACCATCTGCTGGCTGGATCGGTCTTCTGATTAGAACCCTATTCTACACACTGCAAACCTTATGCCTAACCTTAAACCTAAATTAAGATCAGAAATGCACATTTTTGTTTACATGACATTTTATGATAGGCCTGTAGACAATTTAGACTTTGTGACTGGGTTTTCTAATAACTAGAGAGGCTGGGGGAGGAGTTTACTCCAAATACCTGAGCAAAGGTGAAAGTGAAAGGTGTGTCTCAGTATAGGACTGAGGTGTAGATTGTTCTGTAAAAACATGTAGATATGCTTAATAGCATATAGAGAATTTGATGAAAGGTAATGATGTAAATATGAATGTTTTCTCTTTTTATTGCAGTTAAAATGGCAGAGTCCAGAGTTCATAGTAAGTCACCATGCTATAATTAATGATGAACTTTTCTTTCATGTATCTGGGAGAACAGAACTAAACCAACTATTGAAAATGAAATGTGTTTGTGGTTTTATTTTATCTTTATGTGTAAATGTGTGTCTGGATGAAATGTGTTTGTAACATGAGGAGTTGTAGCTGAGTTTGTGTCTGTGAGAAACAGCTCTACTGCTCCACAGTGACCTCTCCTTCCAAACATCTCTTTATTATAGAAACCATTTAATCCAGTCGGACACAATATAGAAGAAAATAAACCTTTTGTACTTTACTGGCTCTAGAGAAGTTAAAGTTGTACATTTCAACAAATAAGTTGGGCTCCTGAGTGGAGCAGCGATCTATGGTGCTGTGTCTCAGTGTGAGAGGCGTCTCTACAGACTCCGGTTCAATTCCAGGCTGTATCACATGATTGGGAGTCCCATAGGGCAGAGCACAATTGGTCCAGTGTTGTCTGGGTGTCATTGTAAATAAGAATTTGTTCTGAACTGACTTGCCTCGTTAAATAAATATGTATCCAGAGTAATTAGGATTAAGTGCCTTGCTCAAGGGCTTATCAACACATGTTATCCTAGTTGTCTCAGGGATTCAACCCAGCAACGTTTGGGTTACTGGTCCAATGCTCTTAAGTGCTCAGCTTCCTGACAAACATGTCTGTCTAATGGAAAAATACAATACCTCTAATTTATTCTAATTTGATCATTTATTTTAGATATGCCTGTATCTGTACTTGATTGTATAGGTTTGAGGGTATTGGCATGTGGGTGTTAGGGTTAGGGCATGTGGGTAACAGGACTGGGGTGTGTGGGTCATTGAGTTTAGGTGTGTGGGTAAGTGGGCTGAGGTATATAGATATTGAGGTTGAGGAATAGGGGTAAATATCTGTTCATGTAATAGACAGAGCACTCTGTTCCAACCGTGACCAAGAATAAAACATACTTTTAAATAAATAAATAATCAAAATGGATGACATGTTAGGCTACTAGTGGCATAAGATTAGCATAGTGGCATGTCTGGGAAAGATGTGGGAACAAATGGGATAATATCATTCTAGATTGTAGCATCACATTCTTCTATGACATATAGACTTTCCTTCAAATGAATCTGTCTGTCTGGGATTGTGGGGGTTGTATTTTAGAATTGACATGGTCCTGGTTGTTGTATGTCTATTGTAGTTTTTAATTCAGATGTGTTTATAAATGTACTGAGAGGATTTGTGTTCCTGACACAGATGATGTCATTAAACATGAAATGTTCTCTTTCTGAACAGATCAGTTTAAACTCACCTCAAAAGACTATGTGTGGGCCGATGTTGGTAAAGAGGTCACCCTCCCCTGTCACCTCTCACCTGACTACAGTGCTGTTGCCATGACGATCAGGTGGTTTAAAAGGACAGAGTGTATTTACCTGTATAAGAATGGCCAGGTGACAGAGAGGAGTGGCTATGAGGGCAGAGTGAGTCTGATCACCCAGGAGCTGGAGAGAGGCAACGTGTCTCTGAGTCTGAGAGACTGCAGGAGGTCAGATACAGGAGACTACATCTGTCAGGTCATCCATGGAGAACAGAAGGAGGAGGCTGCAGTGGGTTTATGGGAAAGAGAAGGTAAGTGTTCTAGAACTCCAGTAATGTTTCTAAACACCTAAACAACAACAATAACAACCAGTCTCTTTCCCTGTACAGAACACTTGTACTTTCTCATGTAGGTAGGAGTTCATAGTAGGAGTTACAGATGAATAGACTAGATTCATTCTGAATATCAACTAGTTACAATGCATTTTACCATCACTAATGTAAGGTCTACCTGGTTAAATAAAGGTGAAATAAAATACATTTTAAAAAGACAAAGAGCAGACCAGAGTGTTAATCTGATACTATAAAAACTACAGGCCTTGTGAACAGCAGTGTGTCTTCTTCAAGGCTACAAATTAAATCAGTTTCTTTTCATTTATCAATACTCTCCCCAAATGTTCTCAAGGTAGGTTGGATTAAGATGTATAGATGTTCTTCAAATTATCCAGAATTTTTACTTCGTAGATCTCCTACAATATATCTGCTATAGAGGTCAACATTTCACATAGTTCTCCCACTATATATCTGCTATAGAGGTCAACATTTCACATAGTTCTCCCACTATATATCTGCCAAAGAGGTCAATATTTCACATAGTCCTCCCACTATATATCTGCCATAGAGGTCAATATTTCACATAGTTCTCCCACTATATATCTGCCATAGAGGTCAATATTTCACATAGTCCTCCCACTATATATCTGCTATAGAGGTCAATATTTCACATAGTCCTCCCACAATATATCTGCTATAGAGGTCAATAATTCACATAGTCCTCCCACTATATATCTGCCATAGAGGTCAACATTTCACATAGTTCTCCCACTATATATCTGCTATAGAGGTCAATATTTCACATAGTCCTCCCATTACATATCTGCCATAGAGGTCAATATTTCACATAGTCCTCCCATTACACATCTGCCATAGAGGTCAATATTTCACATAGTCCTTCCACAATATATCTGCCATAGAGGTCAACATTTCACATAGTCCTCCCACTATATATCTGCTATAGAGGTCAATATTTCACATAGTAGAATCTCCCACAATATATCTTCCGTAGAGATCAACATTTCTGTGGATTTCTTCCATTAGGCGGACCAAAGCGCAGTATTTCATTAAATTTTTGATTCATGTTTTAATAAATCACTTCACATGAACAAACTAACAAAAACAAGAACTTATTTGTGAAAACCCAAAACAGTCCTATCTGGTGCAAAGACAGAGACAGGAACAATCACCCACAAAGACACAGTGAAACCCAGGCTACCTAAGTATGATTCTCAATCATAGTCCTCCCACTATATATCTGCTATAGAGAGACAACAATAGTTCTCCAACTATATATCTTCAATATAATGACACCTGCCTCTGATTGAGAACCATACTAGGCAGAAACATAGAAATACCCAAATCATAGAAAAACAAACATAGACTGCCCACCCCAACTCACGCCCTGACCATACTAAATAATGACAAAACAAAGGAAATAAAGGTCAGAACGTGACAATTTCACATAGTCCTCCCACTATATATCTGCCATAGAGGTCAATATTTCACATAGTCCTCCCACAATATATCTGCTATAGAGGTCAATATTTCACATAGTCCTCCCACTATATATCTGCTATAGAGGTCAATATTTCACATAGTCCTCCCACTATATATCTGCTATAGAGGTCAACATTTCACATAGTCCTCCCACAATATATCTGCTATAGAGGTCAATATTTCACATAGTCCTCCCACTATATATCTGCCAAAGAGGTCAATATTTCACATAGTCCTCCCACTATATATCTGCCATAGAGGTCAATATTTCACATAGTCCTCCCACTATATATCTGCTATAGAGGTCAATATTTCACATAGTCCTCCCACAATATATCTGCCATAGAGGTCAATATTTCACATAGTCCTCCCACTATATATCTGCCATAGAGGTCAATATTTCACACTCCAAAATGAAAATAGAATCAGCTTGAATTCAGCTTGATGTCTTATTATGAAGCATTCAGTCATTCTCAGACTGCTCACATAGTAGCACTGCTTACATCCCTTTCCCTAGATGTACATTAGTAATGAATGTGATGAACAGTCATTCCAATATGATGTGTGGTATTTCATTAAATTATGTAATGAGACAGAAATTCAATGAACAATAATAACTAATGCATTCTGTTTTACATGATCATTATTCATGACTCTCCATCTTGGATAATGGATGATCAGATTGGGGTGAGTAATTACTTATTTGTCTGTTTTGTTTATTGACAACCAATAACACAAGACAAAGAACAGACCAGAGTGTTAATCTGATACTATAAAAACTACAGGCCTTGTGAACAGCAGTGTGTCTTCTTCAAGGCTACAAATTAAATCAGTTTCTTTACATTTATCAAAACTCTCCCCAAATGTTCTCAAGGTAGGTTGGATTAAGATGTATAGATGTTCTTCAAATTATCCAGAATTTTCACATCATAGATCTCCCACAATATATCTGCCATGGAGGTCAACATTTCACATAGTTCTCACACAATATATCTGTCAAAGAGGTCAACATTTCACCTTTCCCTCCCACAAAATATCTGTTGTAGAGCTCAACATTTTAGAGGGGTTGAGTTAAATGTGTAACGGCGTTCGTCTGTTGAAGGAGAAGCGGACCAAAATGCAGCGTGGTGGTTACTCATGTTCTTTAATGAAGAAACGACGATACATGAAATAACTATATATATATACAAAAAACAACAAAACGAAACGCGAAAACCTATACAGCCTATCTAGTGCTAACTAACACAAAGACAGGAACAATCACCCACAAAATACACAGTGAAACCCAGGCTACCTAAATATGATTCCCAATCAGAGACAACGAGAATCACCTGACTCTGATTGAGAACCGCCTCAGGCAGCCAAGCCAATTCTAGACACCCCTACTCAGCCACAATCCCAATACCTACAAAAACCCCAATACGACAACACAATAAACCCATGTCACACCCTGGCCTGAACAAATAATAAAGAAAACACAAAATAGTAAGACCAAGGCGTGACAGAACCACCCCCTAAGGTGCGGACTCCCCGGACGCACCACAAAACCATAGGGAGGGTCCGGGTGGGCGTCTGTCCATGATGGCGGCTCCGGCTCCGGCTCGGGACGTGGACCCCACTCCATTAATGTCTTAGTTCCTCCCCTTGCGTCCTGGGATAGTCCACCCTCGCCGCCGACCATGGCCTAGTAGTCCTCACCCAGAACCCCACTGGACTGAGGGGCAGCTCGTGACTGAGGGGCAGCTCGGGACTGAGGGGCAGCTCGGGACTGAGGGGTAGCTCGGGACTGAGGGTAGCTCGGGACGGGACTGAGAAGCTCGGACTGAGCTCGGGACTGAGGGGAAGCTCGGGACTGAGGGTAGCTCGGGACTGAGGGGAAGCTCGGGACTGGGGAAGCTCGGGACTGAGCTCGGGAAGGGGTAGCTCGGGACTGAGGGGAAGGACTGAGGGGTAGCTCGGGACTGAGGGGAAGCTCGGGACTGAGGGGAAGCTCGGGACTGAGGGGAAGCTCGGGACTGAGGGGAAGCTCGGGACTGAGGGAAGCTCGGGACTGAGGGGAAACTCGGGACTGAGGGAAGCTCGGGACTGAGGGGAAGGGGACTGAGGGGCAGCTCAGTACTGAGTGGAAACCCAGCACTGAGAGGAAGCTCAGCACTGAGAGGAGCTCAGCACTGAGAGGAATCTCAGGCAGGTAGTTGGTTCCGGCAGATCCTGTTTGACTGGCAGATCTGGAAGAGTCTGGTTGACTGGCAGATCTGGAAGATTCTGGTTAACTGGTAGATCTGGAAGAGTCTGGCTGACTGGCAGATCTGGCTGCTCTGGCTGCTCCATGTAGACTGGCTGCTCTGGCTGCTCCATGCAGACTGGCAGCTCTGGCTGCTCCATGCAGACTGGCAGCTCCATGCAGACTGACAGCTCTGGCTGCTCTATGCAGACTGACAGCTCTGGCTGCTCTATGCAGACTGGCAGCTCTATGCAGACTGGCAGCTCTATGCAGACTGGCAGCTCTATGCAGACTGGCAGCTCTATGCAGACTGGCAGCTCTGTGCAGACTGGCTCTCTATGCAGACTGACAGCTCTGGCTGCTCCATGCAACCTGGCAGCTCTGGCTGCTCCATGCAGACTGACAGCTCTGGCTGCTCCATGCAGGCTGGCAGCTCTGGCTGCGCTGAACAGGCGGGAGGCTCCGGCAGCGCTGTAGAGGAGGAAGGCTCTGGCTGCGCTGAACAGGCGGGAGGCTCCGACAGCGCTAGAGAGAAGGAAGGCTCTGATAGCGCTGAGAGGCGAGGCGCACTGAAGGCCTGGTGCGTGGTGCTGGAACTGGTGGTACTGGATCGAGGACACGCACAGGAAGCCTGGTGCGGGTAGCTGCCACCGGAGGACTGGTGTGTGGAGGTGGCTCTGGATAGACCGGACCGTGCAGGCGCACTGGAGCTCTTGAGCACCGAGCCTGCCCAACCTTACCTGGCTCGATGCCCACTCTAGCCCGGCTAATACGAAGAGCTGGTATGTACCGCACCGGGCTATGCACCCGCACTGGAGACACCGTGCGCTCCATAGCATAACACATTGCCTGCCCGGTCTCTCTAGCCCCCCGGTAAGCACAGGGAGTTTGCGCAGGTCTCCTACCTGGCATCGCCATACTCCCTGTGAGCCCCCCCAAATAATTTTTTGGGGCTGACTCTCAGGCTTCCATCCGCGTCGCCGTGCTGCCTCCTCATACCAGCGCCTCTCCGCTTTCGCCGCCTCCAGTTCTTCTTTGGGGCGTCGATATTCACCAGGCTGTGCCCATGGTCCTTTTCCGTCCAATATCTCTTCCCAAGTCCAGAAGTCCTTTGATCGCTGCTCCTCACGATTAACAGGGGGAGTTGGCTCAGGTCTGTCTCCTGACTCTGCCACACTCTCCCTGAGCCCCCCCCAATACATTTTTGGGGCTGCTTTTCGGGCTTCCTTGCCAACCGTGTTCCCTCGTATCGTCGGCTCCTCTCTCCGGCTGCCTCTGCTCTCCTAAGTTCCTCCACCTGTTCCCATGGGAGGCGATCTCTTCCGGCCAGTATCTCCTCCCAAGTGTAACAACCTTTGCCATCCAACACGTCTTCCCATGTCCATTCCTCCTTTCGCTGCTCCTGCTGTCGCTGCCTGTTACCACGCCGCTTGGTCCGGGTGTGGTGGGTGATTCTGTAACGGCGTTCGTCTGTTGAAGGAGAGTCGGACCAAAATGCAGCGTGGTGGTTACTCATGTTCTTTAATGAAGAAACGACGATACATGAAATAACTAATATATATCCAAAAAACAACAAACGAAACGCGAAAGGCTGTATAGGTTATCTTTTTTTTTTAAATAAAAAATAATTTATTATCTTCAATACCATTCATTCTTTACAACTCATAATTTTCATACATACTCAAATAATGGTATTTTAATTTAAATAATTTAACTAAACATAAACCCCAAACAAGACCTCAGGGGAGCATCTTCCCTCCCCGTCACCCTACAAAATACCTTTCCCTATCTCCCCGTCCCTAATCTATCCCCTTACAAATCTAAATGACACCCAGCCCTAAACCCCCCTTCCACCTCTCCCGAGCAGCATGCTGCCCCCACTTCCTCTCCTCCCTCTTCATCCTCCCCCTCAAATCTCATTCCACCCTCCTCACTATCCCTTCCACCCCCCAATCTCTCCCTGTCTTCACCATGTTCTGCCTGGCTTCCCACAGCCCCCGTTTAAAGAGACTCATGAGAAGCCAGAGCAGAAACCTGTCCCTATCCGTCCCTCTCGCTCTCCCTACACCTCTCTAACCTGGCCCACGTCAATACAAAATCCCCCTTACCAAACCTAACAACACCCGTGCCCTAGCCCATACTACTCCGGCAAAGGCACAGTCCCAAAAGACATGGCGCACAGTCTCCTCCCTGCCACAAGAGGATCTTGGACAGGTGGGGGATTGCACCAAACTATACCGGTACATGATGGAACATACCGGCAAGCACTTATGGAGGCTCAACCAATTCAGGTCCTTGAGCCTGTTGTCCAGACCCCGCGCCTGCACTCCCTCCCAGACCACTTCCGAGATGCCGACTACAGGTGACGGACTCCCTGCCTTTCTGACCTCCTCGTACAGGTGCCTGTGATCTAAACCTACTCGGGCAACTTCAACCTCAGGGTGCGCACACAGCCACTTGGCCGCATGACCAAAGTGCCACGGCAGCTGTTCCGCCCGAGAACCCGTGTTAGACCACACCATTACGCTTCTCGCCTGATACGAGAAGAACACCCGCAGGAGGTAACCGGATGGGTGTATCACTGGATGAGCAAGCTCCGTTAACAAGAAAGAAACAAAAATTGTGTCCAGCTTGAGAGGGAAATGTGGTACCCCCCTACCTCCCTCCCCAATGGGACAGATCATGCGTGCCCTGGCGACCCACTCGCACCTGCCACTCCACATGAACTAAAACACAAGCCTCACTAGAGGCCTCCTCAGACAAGCCGGCAATGGGTAGATGTACGCCAAATACAAAAGAGCCGGCAACACATCCACCTTTAGGACCAGGACTTTGCCCATAAAAGACAAATACCTAGCCTTCCACATTGCTAGCTTCCTCTGTACCACTGCGATACGCATGTTCCAGTTCAGCGTCGCTGAGCAGGAGGTCTCAAAATGGACCCCGAGAATCCTCAGGGCCCCCTCACAGAGAGATAACCCCCCAGGCACATCCGTTCTACCATGCCATCTTCCGAAAAACTTGACGGAAGACTTTGCATGGTTCAGAACTGATCCCGACGCTCGGGTGAAATCCCCAAAGATGGCAAGGGACCTTGTCAGGCACGAGTCCTTGCACAGCAGCAAGGAAGTGTCGTCGGCATACTGCGTCATCTTAACACGCAACCCACCACTTCCAGGGATCAACAAGCCTTCCACCCTTTGTGTCTGCCCTAATGGCAGCCCCCAGAGGCTCCATGTACAGAACGAAGAGGAGAGCCGAGAGTGGGCACCCCTGCCTGACC
The DNA here is from genome assembly GCF_023373465.1 of Oncorhynchus keta. Classification (NCBI taxonomy): domain Eukaryota; kingdom Metazoa; phylum Chordata; class Actinopteri; order Salmoniformes; family Salmonidae; genus Oncorhynchus; species Oncorhynchus keta. The sequence continues at coordinate 7,760,862 of NC_068434.1, forward strand.
CCAGACGACAGATCAAAACGTCACCCAAGTGACTATTTACACTAACTCGGCACCCTGCTCCGACATATAATGTACGAATCCATCCTATGAACTTCTCCCCAAATCCTAATCGACCTAACACTCTGAATAAAAGGATCTATTCACGCGATCAAAGGCTTTCGCCTGATCTAGCGCTGCTACCATTAAAGGCAGTCCTCTGTCTTCAACCCAAGCGATGGAGTCCCTGATTAACTGTAGGTTCCATCTAATAGAGCGGCCCTCTACCCCGCATGTCTGATCCTCATGGACGACGTAGGGAAGGGCTGTGCGCAACCGGTCTGCTAAAACCTTTGCAAGTAGCTTGTAATCTACACACAGCATGGTCAACGGCCGCCAGTTGCCAAGGTCTGTTACTTCCCCTTCTTATATAAAAGTGACAGCACACCAACAGCCATTGATCCCCCGGGACCCCCTGTCTCAAGGATGGCCTTCAAGACTTCGAGGACCACTGGTCCAAGTATACCCCAAAACTTGAGATAAAACTCAGCCGGCAGCCCATCCATCCCAGGCACCTTCCCTTTTCCCATCCTCCTAAGAGCGCTCTCAACCTCTTCTAGTGAAATCTGGGCCTCCATCACTTCTCTAATGTCCTCCGGCAACCGCCTGGACAAGTGTTCTAGAAACACATTTCCCTGCTCTACATCTATTTACCTTTCCTTAAATAAACCTTGGAAATGATCAGTTGTCACCCTGACCATATCCTCTGGTTCTCTAACTATACTACCATTTTCTTCCCTAACGCCATGCATTACCTTCCTACTCTGTCTGGCCCTAACCGACTTAAAGAACATAGCAGAACAAGTCTCATTATGTTCTAGAAAGCCACTATGCGCACGTTCCAGGAAAGCTCGAGCCTTCCGCTCCTGCAACTCCCTGAGCTGCGCCTTTAGGGTTGCAGATCTCTCCCAGTCAAACGACCTGCCGAGGTTGCCTGCCTCGTATTCGAGTTCAATTAACCTTTGGATACGATCCACCTCCCTCCTCTCCTCCCTTTTTCCCTCTTGCAATACCCTATTATAAAAGCCCTAATCCTCACCTTAACTAATTCCCACCACTCTAACACCCCTCCCACATGGACCGGAGGCCTTCAAGCCTCCAAAAGAAACCATAAAACCCGTCAACAAAAGCCTGCTCCTCCAGCACATCCCGATCTAACTTCCAGTACCCCTACCAAAGAGGCAGACTGGCGACCCCACCTGCAGGAGCACCCGTCGTGATCCGAAAAGAAAACAGGCAACAGCCGCCCAGACAACTTACCTACCCAAAGACCTGGGTACAAAAATATAGTCAAGCCTTCGCTCAACCCCTGAGTTGCGCCATGTAGGACCGGCCATTTTCGGAGTAGTGTGCAGACCACCATCTACCAGACCATGGCAAGCCATTAGCCCAGCAATGGCGCCTGCACTGCTATCCCTCCCTATTCCTAAATCTGTATTAAAATCCCCCCTATCACTAATTTCCTATTTGTGACACACAGGGGCGTCAGACAGTCCACCATCTCCCTCCTGTCTGCCACCACCTGTGGCCCATACACCACCACTAATCTAAATTTACAATCCCTTATCGTGACATCCACCCCTATAACCCTCCCCTGCATTACCACAAAAGAATCCTCCACTTTTACCTCCCTGTGCCCACACAAAATCCCTACCCCCGATGAGTGCACCGCCCCAACACCCCAAAACGACTCCCCCTTGTCCCACTCCCTCTTAAACCTACTAACATCCCCTCCATCCCTCAGGTGAACCTCCTGTAAAAAACAAAAATCAAACCCCACACCCTCCAAATAAAAAAAAACTAATGGCAAAAACCGCCCTCCTCTTAACAAAATCCCTTAAACCCCTTACATTTAAACTAACAAAAGTAAAATTAGACCCCATGAAAGAATAAAATAAAAACATGTAATACACTCAAATTCTAAATCCAGACAGAAAAAAAAAACCAGGAGACTCACCCGATGCTCCCTGCTCCATATCTACCGGTGAGAACACCATTCGTATTCCTGACATCCCCCCTTCTTCCTCCATCTCACCAACCCAGGATGCAGGATTAGTGTTTGGCTCCGGGGTGCCCTGCACCCTGGGTCTACCCCCACACACCTCCCCCTCCCCAGTGCTGCAGCTGGTTTGGAAAAAAATCGGGGAGGCTGAGTCCCCAAACAAAAAACTCCCCACCTCCTCCTGTACCCAGTCCTGAGTCTTGTTAGGTGTGTCCCCACCCAACAGAAGTTGAGGGCCTGGGGAAACCAGCAGCAACCCAGAGGTTTCTCCCACCCCCATCACTCTCTTGGCCATCCCCTCCCTCTCACTGTCGGCCAATCGCACCCTCCTCTTCATTCTCTTCTTTGGTGATGGCGGCAGTGGAGAGATACCACCCTCCCCCCGCCAGCTCCTCCACCATACCCCTCATCTCTTCCACCATGGCACTTTCCCCCCAGTCCACTTGCTCTTCCACCGTCTCCTTCTCCACCACTCCTCCCTCGCTTTCTTCTCTCTCATGCTCCTCCACTCGGTTGCCTTCTTCCGCCGCTTTTCCTGGTTCTCCTACTCCCGTGCCTTCTGTTTCCTTCTCTCTTCCATCCGCCGCTTCTGGCTCCTCCTCCTTCCTTGCGGCCTTACCCTCTGGACCTGTACTCTGGTCATGAGGCGTGCTTCCTGCCCCCCCGAGCCGCAGGCGCATATGACCTCTGACGAGCCGGGCACCCCCGCCACAGGTGTGCTGACGAGCCACACCCGTGGCACGTCTTAGGCTTGTCACAATCCCTCGCCTCGTGTTCCTCAGATCCACAAAATCTGCATTTTCTTGTGCTGCACGAGGCGAATATGTGTCCGTAGGCCATACAGCGCCTGCAAAATGGGGGCTGACGTGCATAATACAACGTCCCCCTGTCAGCCCCTAGGGAGAACATAGCAGGAGGATGGAGGTAGCCACCATGTCCCTTTGGGTCCTCTCTGAGGAGGGCCTGGAATCCTCTCCTCCCATTCCAAAACCCAAGAGAGTCTTTGAGGTGCCTTGCTGAGGAGACGTTATCCATGTATCTCCCCAAAAAGGCCCTCACCTCTTCGTCCTTAACGTATGGGTTGTAAATGTTGACAGTTACAACCCTAAAGTTGTTCTTCGACAGGCTTGTTATTTCATAGTGGCTCATCGGCCTCTCACCTGTCACTGCTCTTGCCCTTCTCAGGATATCATCGTGTTTCTCCTCTGTATATAGTGCCACGTCGTATGCTCCTCCAACGAGTTGCCTTGGAAACAAAACACTTCCTTCACCGTCAGCTTTAGAATCCCCATCAATATTATCCTTCCAAAAGTTTCCCGTCCGAAAGGCTCCAACTCCTTTTCCTTCCAAGCAAACCGAATCGTGTTGGCCAGCCCAATCCCAGGGACCGACCGTGTTGATGGATTTAGCACCATCTCCGCAAGGAGAATGGCGCTCGTTCTCTTCTCTTCCAAAACAAGGAAAAAAGAAAAACCAAAGTGACTGAGCCTAATCTGGTGCAAACAAACACAGAGATAGGAACAATCACCCACAAAATACACAGTGAAACCCAGGCTACCTAAATATGGTTCCCAATCAGAGACAACGAGAATCACCTGACTCTGATTGAGAACCGACCTCAGGCAGCCAAGCCAATTCTAGACACCCCTACTCAGCCACAATCCCAATGCCTACAAAAACCCCAATACGACAACACAATAAACCCATGTCACACCCTGGCCTGAACAAATAATAAAGAAAACACAAAATACTAAGACCAAGGCGTGACAAAATGCGGAAGAGACATCTCAGTTGAATACGATCAGTTGGACAACTGACTAGGTATCCCCCTTTCCTTTCCCTTTCACAATATATCTGCCATGGAGGTCAATATTTCACATAGTCCTCCCACTATATATCTGCTATAGAGGTCAATATTTCACATAGTCCTCCCACTATATATCTGCCACGGATGTCAATATTTCACATAGTCCTCTCACTATATATCTGCTATAGAGGTCAATATTTCACATAGTCCTCCCACAATATATCTGCTATAGAGGTCAATATTTAACATAGTCCTCCCATTATATATCTGCTATAGAGGTCAATATTTCACATAGTCCTCCCACTATATATCTGCTATAGAGGTCAATATTTCACATAGTCCTCCCACAATATATCTGCCATAGAGGTCAATATTTCACATAGTCCTCCCACTATATATCTGCCATAGAGGTCAATATTTCACATAGTCCTCCCACTATATATCTGCTATAGAGGTCAATATTTCACATAGTCCTCCCACTATATATCTGCTATAGAGGTCAATATTTCACATAGTCCTCCCACTATATATCTGCCATAGAGGTCAACATTTCACATAGTCCTCCCACTATATATCTGCCAAAGAGGTCAATATTTCACATAGTCCTCCCACTATATATCTGCCATAGAGGTCAACATTTCACATAGTCCTCCCACTATATATCTGCCATAGAGGTCAATATTTCACATAGTCCTCCCACAATATATCTGCCAAAGAAGTCAATATTTCACATAGTCCTCCCGCAATATATCTGCCAAAGAAGTCAATATTTCACATAGTCCTCCCACTATATATCTGTCATAGAGGTCAACATTTCACATAGTCCTCCCACTATATATCTGCCAAAGAGGTCAATATTTCACATAGTCCTCCCACTATATATCTGCCAAAGAGGTCAATATTTCACATAGTCCTCCCACAATATATCTGCCATAGAGGTCAATATTTCACATAGTCCTCCCACAATATATCTGCTATAGAGGTCAATATTTCACATAGCCCTCCTATAAAATATCTGCCATAGAGGTCAATATTTCACATAGTTCTCCCACAATATATCTGCCATAGAGGTCAATATTTCACATAGCTCTCCCACAATATATCTGCCAAAGAGGTCAATATTTCACATAGTCCTCCCACTATATATCTGCCAAAGAGGTCAATATTTCACATAGTCCTCCCACTATATATCTGCCCTAGAGGTCAACATTTTACATAGTCCTCCCACTATATATCTGCCAAAGAGGTCAATATTTCACATAGTCCTCCCACAATATATCTGCCAAAGAAGTCAATATTTCACATAGTCCTCCCACTATATATCTGTCATAGAGGTCAACATTTCACACACCAAAATGAAAATAGAATCAGCTTGAATTCAGTTTGATGTCCCAGTATGAATCATTCTGTGATGTTTAGACTTTTCCAATAGTAGCACTGCTTACATCCTTTCCCTAGATGTACATTAGTAATGAATGTGATGAACAGTCATTCCAATATGATGTGTGGTATTTCATTAAATTATGTAATGAGACAGAAATTCAATGAACAATAATAACTAATGCATTCTGTTTTACATAATCATTATTCATGACTCTCCATCTTGGATAATGGATGATCAGTATCAGGTGAGTAATTACTTATTTGTCTGTTTTGTTTATTGACAACCAATAACACAAGACAAAGAACAGACCAGAGTGTTAATCTGATACTATAAAAACTACAGGCCTTGTGAACAGCAGTGTGTCTTCTTCAAGGCTACAAATTAAATCAGTTTCTTTACATTTATCAATACTCTCCCCAAATGTTCTCAAGGTAGGTTGGATGAAGATGTATAGATGTTCTTCAAATTATCCAGAATTTTCATATCATAGATCTCCCACAATATATCTGCTATGGAGGTCAACATTTCACATAGTCCTCCCACTATATATCTGCTATAGAGGTCAATATTTCACATAGTCCTCCCACTATATATCTGCTATAGAGGTCAATATTACACATAGTCCTCCCACTATATATCTGCTATAGAGGTCAATATTTCACATAGTCCTCCCACTATATATCTGCTATAGAGGTCAATATTTCACATAGTCCTCCCACTATATATCTGCCATAGAGGTCAATATTCCATTATGTATGGTATCACATAGTCACATAGTCCTCCCACAATATATCTGCTATAGAGGTCAATATTTCACATAGTCCTCCCATTATATATCTGCCATAGAGGTCAATATTTCACATAGTCCTCCCACAATATATCTGCTATAGAGGTCAATATTTCACATAGTTCTCCCACAATATATCTGCCATAGAGGTCAATATTTCACATAGTCCTCCCACTATATATCTGCCAAAGAGGTCAATATTTCACATAGTCCTCCCACTATATATCTCCTCAACATTTTACATAGTCCTCCCACTATATATCTGCCAAAGAGGTCAATATTTCACATAGTCCTCCCACAATATACTGCCAAAGAAGTCAATATTTCACATAGTCAATATATGCCAAAGAGTCAATATTTCACATAGTCCTCCCACTATATATCTTCATAGACACATTTCACACAAAATGAAAATAGAATCAGCTTGAATTCAGTTTGATGTCCTAGTATGAATCATTCTGTGATGTTTAGACTGTTCCAATAGTAGCACTGCTTACATCCCTTTCCCTAGATGTACATTAGTAATGAATGTGATGAACAGTCATTCCAATATGATGTGTGGTATTTCATTAAATTATGTAATGAGACAGAAATTCAATGAACAATAATAACTAATGCATTCTGTTTTACATGATCATTATTCATGACTCTCCATCTTGGATAATGGATGATCAGTATCAGGTGAGTAATTACTTATTTGTCTGTTTTGTTTATTGACAACCAATAACACAAGACAAAGAACAGACCAGAGTGTTAATCTGATACTATAAAAACTACAGGCCTTGTGAACAGCAGTGTGTCTTCTTCAAGGCTACAAATTAAATCAGTTTCTTTACATTTATCAATACTCTCCTCAAATGTTCTCAAGGTAGGTTGGATGAAGATGTATAGATGTTCTTCAAATTATCCAGAATTTTCATATCATAGATCTAGAGGTCAACATTTCACATATCCTCCACATATATCTGCTATAGAGGTCAACTATATTCTCAGGTCAATATTTCATAGTCCTCCCACAATATAATATCTGATTTCTTCCATTAGAGGTCAATATTTCACATAGTCCAGTCCCACTATATATCTGCTCTGATTGAGAACCATACTAGGCAGTCAAATCATAGAAAAACAAACATAGACTGCCCACCCAACTCACGTCCATACCCAAAACAAAGGAAATAGGTATATCACATAGTCCTCCCACTATATATCTGCCATAGAGGTCAATATTTCACATAGTCCTCCACAATATATCTGCTATAGAGGTCAATATTTCACATAGTCCTCCCACTATATATCTGCTATAGAGGTCATACATTTCATCTGCTATAGTCAACATTTCCTTAGTTCCCACATATATATCTGCTATAGAGGTCAATATTTCACATAGTCCTCCCACTATATATCTGCCATAGAGGTCAATATTTCACATAGTCCTCCCACTATATATCTGCTATAGAGGTCAACATTTCACACTTCAGAA